>NW_022715978.1:0-3302 GCF_011630105.1 Anneissia japonica
CAATAACTGTCTTTTAATTCAAGTTCTTGAAGTCCATATAAAACTAAATATTTTGGTGGAATTACTGCTGAAAAAGTTTGGAGAGCTTTAATCTGTGATGATAGGAGGGAAGCTATTTCCCTAGCAGCATACTTATCTACCATGGTTACTGTTGCTATGGTACATTACAGTGTTGCTATGAAGACCATGTTTTCACAAATATTTGGAAACATTTCAACATTAATAATTATTCAGATCTTCTCCACATTCAAATGCAAAGAGTTCTTCTGTTTGGTCCTTGTGTTCTCCATGTGAACATCAACAGTGCATTTTTGTGAGTTCTTCTGTTGGTTGCTATCTGTGTGTGTTTCTTCCACATGTTTTTCGCTATGTGTATATTTTGTGCTCGGCGTGCGTGATGCATCGCCTGATGTAGCTGCTTTGCTACTGCCTGCCGCTCTTTGGTTTGTAAAAAGCTGATTATGATATCGTTTTATTGCGGCTTGTTGTTGATTATTTTTAGGCTCTGATGGAGATGTGTCTTCCTCGTCCTCGCGAGGGACCTGCTTTCTTCTGTGACGTCGATAAACTCGGTAAAAAACAAACAGCAATAGAATCACGGACAGCAATAGCACAACAAGTAGTGTAAACATCCACAGATTCTGCGTAACTACAAAAAGAAAATGACAACTAATATTAATACTGTAACAATGCATATATGGCAGGGGTGGATCCAGGGATGTCTGAAAGGGGGGACAGAAAGGGGTCCGAAAGTGGGGCTGATCACAATAACACCACCATAGGGGGTCCGGGAGAATTTCCCCGCAAAATTCTTGTTTCCTAGACACCTGAAAATAACCTCTGAGGCATTTTGGGTGATTAATTTTTTTTCCTTTCCAAAAAGGGGAGCCTCTAAATCCGCCACTGTATGGAAAGTTTAATACATATAATTTTTAATAATTAGGCGAAATGCCTAAGCCTCTGGATGTCCCTCAGAGGTTGCCAGGTTCTCGGAAATTTTCATTATTTATTATTATTATTATTATCATCATCATCTTGTCTTCTCCATTGTTTGTACTTACATTGATTATTTTGGGATGACTGAAGTGAGTATGTTAATTTTTGAATGGTGACGACAGCTGACAACACTGAATTACTGGTACCAGCTTCCAAGTAATCTACGATGGCATTGATGAGCGCAACTGTGCTGTTAGCTTCTTTCGCCTCTGGCAATGACTGCAAATGAAATATTATTTTATTATAAAAAAAAATGTAAACTAAATAATAAAGATTATATTTAAAATTGATTGATTGAATTTATTTAATGCCCAATATGCAAGATAAAAATGATTTGTAAACAAAAAAGTTAAAAAATAATGAGCATGTGTTTAAATGCACTCTATTGAGATAAGTTTGTTTCTACAAACTGTTCAAACTTTTGATACATAAACAACTTAAATAGCTAGAAGAAATGTAACCAAGCATAAGAAAGGTTCAAAATTTTGAGACATTTTTTTTGAGACAATATCTGACATTAGAACCTATAGTACTCCGCACTTGGAACATATTAAATATGAAATCTGCAGAGTTTTTTTTTTATTATTATGTACTGTAATCATATTTACAGTTCTAACACTAACCAGCCCTACCTACAAATCATATTCACCATCCTAAACAAAGCAATATGCTTATCATACATTTTCATAAAAAAAAAGTGAGATTCAGATTTTAACATTTTATACCAGGGCAAAATTGCACCGCGAGGAGGCTATGCTTTTACTGCGTTGCGAAATGTAACCAAGCATAAGAAAGGTTCAAAATTTTGAGACATTTTTTTTGAGACAATGTCTGACATTAGAACCTATAGTACTCCGCACTTGGAACATATTAAATATGAAATCTGCAGAGTTTTTTTTATTATTATGTACTGTAATCATATTTACAGTTCTAACACTAACCAGCCCTACCTACAAATCATATTCACCATCCTAAACAAAGCAATATGCTTATCATACATTTTCATAAAAAAAAGTGAGATTCAGATTTTAACATTTTATACCAGGGCAAAATTGCACCGCGAGGAGGCTATGCTTTTACTGCGTTGCGTAAAAGAAGGAATTCTAGTTATTACTTAAATGATGATGGTAAAAAGTGACTTACCACAGCAACTGCGATTGAATCAGGGGGTAGTTCAGAGCAAAGTAACACCACTGGTCCAGCATTGTCACTAACAAACATGGCAGCACTGTACCGTAACAGAAAGCATACATCATCTACAGATATGCCCTGAAATACAATAAAACAAAATCATAATTGCTAAAGTACTGACTCCGTTCCAAAATATAATTTACATTTAATTTATAATATTTTATCCTTAGAACTAAAATTTCACATGTATTTAGAGAAATATAAATAAAACACAGAAAAAACAAATTGATTGATGGATTGATTGAATACAAATTATTAGCGAAAGGCTCTTACTATAATGGACAATTTATTTATTTTTCCAGTTTATCCAATTTAGCAACACAATGCAAATCTATATATAGACGATGGATTGGAGAGCTTATAGGAAAAGAATATTGATTGTCATTAGAATGTACTTCTTTGTATACAAAACCAGAACACACAAACACATTATAAATTTTAGTAAAAAATATATGATTGAAATAATAAATATGTTAATAGATTTAAAATGATTTCTGATTTCTGTTACTATTGCTTTAAAATGATTTACAAGATTATAATATTCTCTCTGTTTTCCTTTGTCAGTTTGAACAATATTTGTTCAACTTCTGAATCTTTTTATTTTGTTGTATATTTTTATAGACTTATAGGTCTTACTTATAGGTGTAGCCACCTAAGCCTTAGTCTGATATAGAACAATATATATGAAATTAAAGCAGCACTTTTAAGACTAATGATAGAATTTATTCTCTAGCTTTCGTCCACACAGCGGACTTCAACAGACAGCTGGAGCTTGTAGTATGTTTGCTAGGCCCTGACTTCTTCTGTCCTGATGACTTTGTGGCTTTTGATGTCCCAGGGCATTTTTGTCTGAAATGAGCAGTTGGCTTTAAGGTGTTGTCCCTGCTCCTTCTGCGTTAAACATAAATCTAGATGCCCAGCATCGAGATTTTATTGGAGTATGATTGCTTTTCTTTTCTCCTCGAATAACCCTCATATTGAGAGTTAAGTGGTTAAGGACTATGTTTGTATCTGTACGTATCTGTTACATGTTGTAGTTAAGTTCAGTGAAGCTGCACTGCAGTTGCCCAAAATTTCAATTTTCAATTTGAATGATGACAAATAAGAACTACTAT
>NW_022715979.1:0-544 GCF_011630105.1 Anneissia japonica
TACAGCCTGCACATACAAATTTGTAAACGACACGCGAACGGAGACCAACTGGGATGGGATCTTTTAGCTGAAAACAAATTTTTAATTTTAAATGAGGAAAATACAATTTTTAAATTTAAGTCATCACAGAATTCATTCGATAAGGCACGGATTTTCTTACTAAGGACTTTGGAAAATGTGCCGACATAAGGTAATTTAAAATAAAAAGTGATTGGTGTATTTTCTTTAGTGTTATCCAGTGTACTTTCTGTCTCTTATACACATCTAGATGTGTATAAGAGACAGATAAAGGAAAACAATTTCTCTTGAGGATGGTAGTTAATGCCTTGGTATCATAATGAAAGCCCCTCCAACTATTATTGATTTTAAAAGCCCTATCAACTAACGTGCGAATAAGACCGATTTTGTAACTGAACGTCACGGTTCATTCCACAAAAAAAATTTTTAGCTTGCATACATTGAATTTTTACTCCCCTATATCAATGATTGCCTGCGTGCAATAGATAACTGACGATGGTAGTGGACTGCCGAAACATGTCTTATT
>NW_022715979.1:596-788 GCF_011630105.1 Anneissia japonica
GTTGTGTTGTTTTTGAAAATTATTAGCTGTCTGCTGTTCAATCGTTCTTTTGGCAATATTATTCACAACTTTGCGGACAAATATGAAGGGGAACTCTCGATCTGTGTTCTTCGCAAGCTTGAAAAAACTAGGAAGGCTGAGTTGGATATCAATTTTTTGAAGAACTGTAAGCTTTTCAATGTGTTTCCTAAG
>NW_022715980.1:0-3371 GCF_011630105.1 Anneissia japonica
TTAGCATAATCTTAAACAGCATTAAATGTGTAATATTTTTATAATATAATGTATATTACAGAAGTTATATAGCAATGTTTTACCTAGTTACTTTTAAAATGTACAGTATGATTTATTACTCGCAATTCATTCCCGGTTGTCACTATGTGTGTATTTTGTAAGACAAATCTTTATGTTCAATTTAAACATGAGTGCAATGGATTAGGTCTTTCATAGTTAAAACTGGTTTCAATCTTGAACTGTGAATTTACAAATCATATATTTAAGTGTATTTAATTTACTCATGTTTGTTTTATTCAGTGTTGTTTTGCTCGAGTATTGTTGTGAAGGACTTGAGTTACTGAGTAAGGGCTGCGGTTAATACGAGATGATTCCCTTTTCTTTTAATTATTGAAACTCATCGAAGTCGTGATGGACCAGAAGTCTAATGTCACATTTGAAATGCAGTTTATTAGTAAACCTGAGAATTCAATTCCATTTTTTAAGCTTAATTAAAAAAAAAAGAAATGGAAAAATTATATCCCCCAAAAATTCTTGATGTAATTTTTCTTGTAATTTTGGATACAAAGTGGAACTATTTTCAATCGTATTGCTTTGCTTTTAAAATATAACCTGTTTTAAATAAATTATTTACAGGAGTTACTCATACATTGTGTGAAATACTTTTCAGCTGGGCTATCTAAGCCTTGATCTAAGCATAGCCGGTCAGTGTGTGTGGTTTGAACACCCAATCTTGAGGTTCAGAACTTAAATTTGCCAGGGGTCCCAAGTTGGAAGAATCCACATCCAGGAGACGTTTAAGTGAGCTTTCTTAAATATATTCTGCTGAGGATGGTGACACCCATTGGCACTGACATCCGGGAGACAATTGATAAACACAGTATTTAAAAGATTCTTGCTTGCTCGTGGGAGTGTGGGAGGCCTTCCCGATTTTCGGGAGACTCTCGCGACTTCTGGGAGACTTGAAACCCCTCAATTGCTATATACACTCAGAAGCACTCTAAACACGTCCCCAACATACCTTCTGGACCTCATTTCCATTTATCACCCAGGATTGGTCGCGAATCCTTGATTCGCAACAACATGAAGAAGCATACAACACATTTGAAAATCTATAAGTCACTTTATAATAAGCATTTTCCCTATTTACATTCAAGCAAAAAGACTAAAAAATTAAAATCTTGGATATCTGATTCTCTTCTCAAATCAATTAGATTCAAGCAAAAATTATATGCAAAATTCCTTCACTTTCCCTCAGCTATAAACGAGTACAAAAAAGTCCGTAATTAAATAAATACCCAAATTAAAGACGCAAAATCCAAATATAAAAATACTTTTCTCACAATTTTCATTAATTCTCTAATAATAAATCTTTTGAACATAAATCCAATATATCCATGAATTGCAATGATGAATGATGAACACACAAAAATAGCGAATGCATTTAATACATTTTTTTGTTGAAATTGGACCTTCCATAGCCAAAAGAATACCTCAATCAAATAAATCATTTAAAGAATTTTTTCCCAATCCAATTCCCAATTCCATATTTCTTAACCCTGTCGATGAACCAGAGGTACACAAAATTCTATCTTCCTTCAACAGTAATAAATCTCCTGGTATTGACGACATCCATTCTAAAGGAATTTAAAAAGTTTATGATTTAATTTCTTTAACTCTATCACACATTTATAACCTTTCCCTAGCTAAAGGCATTTTCCCAAACAGGTTACACCTATTTTTAAATCTGGTAACAAGTCTGATCTTACAAATTATCATCCTATGTCCATATTATCGGTCTTCTCGAAAGCTTTTGAAAGAATTATTTACAATAGAACTTTTAATTTTATTTAAAAATATGATATATTATTCAAACAGCAATTTGGTTTTAGAAAAGGGTACAGTACATCTATGGCTCTTATTAACCTCACCAACAAAATTGTTGATGCATTTGAAAATAATAATTTAGCAATTTGAGTTTTTATTGATCTTTCAAAGGCTTTCAACACTATTGACCACCAGGTACTCTTATTTAAGTTGTCTCATGGTATCCAGGTCCTGCATTAAATCTTTTTTGACTAACCGTTATCAATGCACTAAGTATGCCAATTATACCTCCAATTTTTCTCCTGTAACATGTGGCATCCCCCAAGGTTCATTATTAGGTCCTCTTTTATATATTTTGTACATTAATGACATTTATAGATCTTCAAATTCCCTCTCTTTCTTTCTTTATGCTGATGGCACAACTGCATTTTATTCTTCCAAAGATATTATTAGATTTTCTGGACCCAAATTATGGAACAACCTACCTTCATCAATTGTTAACACCGAATCCCTTAAAATTTATACGGCTAAATTATAAAATCACCTTTTTGCACATTATTAAATTCCACATACGGTATCTTACTATACTAAACCTCAACCAGCTTCTCTCGACCAGCTTCTCTCAGCTTTCCAGTCTTAATTTGATATTTATTTTAATTTTTTAATTTTTTTTTGTATTTTATTTTGTTGCTGTTGTGCTTTGTCCTGTTTCCTTTTCCTGTCTTCACTATATTTTTTTTTATTTAGGCTGGCCCAACACAAGATTTGCTTCAAATTTTTTCGGGCATTTGCCTTCTTCCCTTTCCCTTTATTTTTTAGTATTTGATTAAATTTCTTATTATAATTTTCCATAAATAATATTATTAAATAATATTATCTTTGCTGCTGCCCCTATATTTGGAACAAACTCCCTTGTGTCCTTGTCGGTCCTCAAAACGCATCTTTATTTTTCATTAATTCATCGAATATCATTATCATAAAGCCATAAAGCATAGTGCTGGTCGCTGTGGCAATGCCAGTGCTTCAGTGCTGGATACCATGCAATATACATGAGTAATAATTTCTCAAATTAAGTTCATATTAGATAAGTTTGATTTACATTTTCCAATGCTGACCAGCAAATACCATCTCTGCATACCTTTAATGTTCCAATAAGCGCTTCATAATTTGGTGGCTTCAGTGCTAACTGAAAGTTGTTTATTAATTATTGTAATGCTTTAGTTGTACTATGTCCTGTGCAAACTGACCTTTAACTAACACTAATGTTTACTATTTAATCTGTAAAAAATTAGTTTTTTAATTTGTACGCGTACCCACTAGAAAACATATAAGCATGTTAGCCATGTAAACATTAAACCTTACACATATTTTTTTTAGAATATCAAACACAGCAGGGGCGGCACTTACTGCCATTTATGGGATAGAATGTTAAGAACATGTACTGTATCCTATTTTATGCTGGATGTAAAATGTATGTTGGTCAAAAACACAATAAAAAGACTCAAAAGCAATACTTTAGATCAAAATGAAATGTTTTTTGCACT
>NW_022715981.1:0-566 GCF_011630105.1 Anneissia japonica
GTGTATTTCAATACTTGGAGTATGTATTATACTTTCTTATCTGAGATTAATCAGTGGACCTTTCGGGTTTTTTTTACTAGAGTAGTAGGGTTAAAAGTTAACGTTACCACGGAGACGTTAATTGATATCTTTTGTCTTGTCTGATGAAGCAAGCATGTTCATTGTCTAGCCAGACAACTTTCGATCCTTCGAATTTCAAGATCTATATTGATAATCACGAAATTCCCAATACCGAATTTGCCAAGTTCCTAGGAGTTTATCTTGACAGTGCATTAAATTGGAAAAAACAAATCTCCCAAATTGAAAATAAAGTATCCAAAAGCCTTGGTATCATTTTTAGGTTATCCTCTTTTGTTCCCCGCAACGTTCTTCGTATTCTTTATTGCTCTCTCATTCTCCCCTATCTGAGCTACTGCAACATTGTTTGGGGTAACACCTACTCATCCAACTTAAGCAAACTTCAAATAATTCAAAAGAAGGCTATCAGGATTATATCTGGCCTTCCACCATGGTCTCATTCTTCTTCTTTATTTTCTAATCTCAATTTTCTTAAACTCGCTGACATT
>NW_022715982.1:0-968 GCF_011630105.1 Anneissia japonica
TTAATATCATCGTGTGTTTTGTAATTTTGTACAATTGTCGTGATGGAAGTATGCATTAAAACATATAAAAAAAGAAATAAGGTGTCGTAATACATTATTTTGTTATAATTGTTACAAATGACGTACTGATGAGAATGATGAATTTGGTGATGATGTTGAATGCAGATCCTTAATTTAGCAGCAATAAGTTAGGACGCTGCGTGGATGAACGTGTCAACTCATCGAGATTCAACACACATCAACTAGGCAAAACACTATAATTTTTTTATTCTCTCAAAACATCTATTCTGACCATCAATCAATGACGCACTTAAAATTTACAACAACTGTTCCGTTTTAACGGTCGGTTGACATAACGTCATATTGGTCCGTGAAATAACACCTCGTCGTTGTCCTTCGTCGCAAATGAGCGAACTTAATCATCTTCATCAGCATCTTTCATCAGCACCTTCATCGTTATTATCATCATTATACTCAGACTCTAAAATATAGAAGTCCGACACATACTTATAGTTATTTTCTATCATTTATTAAAAACTTTCAATTGTAATATTAATATCAATTTCGGATAACGGATTATTTCTTAAGCTTTTCTTTGCTCCAAAACTGTGGTGCTCAAAAGTTCGAGGATGAACCGGTAGACGTGTTTCTTCTGCGGTTCTTATAGTAGGTTTTCGGACGGAATTCGTACGTACTTGGGCAGGCTGCCTGGAAGAAGAAGAATAAAAAGGAAATATTATTTGAGTAAAAATTCACGTAACGAAAATCGTTATCAATTCATTTAAATTATCGTACTTACATTTCAAGATCTAAACCCTTTTCATCGCAATCATCTTCGTGACGATCCAAGTACTTCGGTTGCATTTCCGTTTTGCAAAATCGGCATCTTCTTAAGGCAGGACGGTTGTAGTTTCTTCTGCATTTAATCAGATGTTGAATGTACTTCGTCCTTTTTACTGTGTGGCTAA
>NW_022715983.1:0-2224 GCF_011630105.1 Anneissia japonica
AGAAGACCTGGACTATATACACATACATGTATACATACATGTACGAATGTGTATTTCTTCTTACGACAAAACGATTCCACTTCCTAAATGTCATGAGTTTAGTATTCATGCTGTTATGATGAGTTTAGTTTGTTAATAGAGCATTATTCCAAGACGCAAATTACATTCATAAAAGTATAATAGGCCTAAAGGTCGTTGCCAGGATGTTTTACAAACTAACAAAAGATGGTCTATAATTATTGCTCTAAATTTAGAAAGTGTTATTAATATGCTTATACTAGTTTGATTGAAAAAGATACTATAAAAATAAGTTATAAGTCAATCGTGACGTCATCACTGCAAATCCCAATGTTATTTGCCTATCCCCACACAGTACAATAATTTATCACATAATGTAAGTTTGGCTTGATGTTTTTAAAGGTTTGTGTGCAAAATGTAAAAACAAATTTTAATGATAAAAATTGAATTGTAATTAAAATTACTATGATGTTGTTTGTACTGTTTTTCAATTTTATTAAAGGGCCCCTGAATATCAGTTAAACTACTGGGCTAAACTGGAAGGGTTACCCTCTTTAAAGATGGTTGAAATAAACAAAAAAATTTCGTAAAACTAGGTTGATTAGAACCCGAAGACAGTTACTTCAAATTCAATATTAAGTATAACAATTAGGGAATTCATCAAGGGACCCTATAAAGAAAACGAAAAGGTAAAGAAATAAAGAAAAAATAACAAAAAAAAAACAAAAAACAGAAAGAATAGAAAACGTAAAGAAAGGAAAAGAAAATGATAGAAAAGGAAAAGGAAAGGGAAAGATAATGAAAGGGATAATGAACTAGAAAAAAAACAGAAAGAATAGAAAACGTAAAGAAAGGAAAAGAAAATGATAGAAAAGGAAAAGGAAAGGGAAAGATAATGAAAGGGATAATGAACTAGGAAGAAAATGAAAAAAAAGAAGGAAAGGAAAGAATGAAAGAAAAAGTTAAAGAAAGGAAATGAACAGAAAGATAAAGAAGGAAAAAGTAAAGAAAGAAAAAGAAAGGAAACGAAAAGGTAAAAAAAAGGGGAAAGAAAGATAAGAAAAAGAAAAGTTAAAGAAAAAAAAAAGTAAAAAAAAAAAAACGAAAATGTAAAGAAATAAAAAGAAAAAGAAAAAAAAACGAAAAGGTAAAAAATTAAAAAGTAAAAGAAAAAAAAAACGAAAAGGTTAAAGAAAGTTAAAGAAAAAAAAAGAAAACGAAAAGCGAGGTAAAGTAAAGAAAATGAAATTGGAAAAGAAAAGAAAATGGATGAAAAATGGAAAGGCGAAATGAGTAGGAGAGGAAAATTACTAGTTTTCTGTCAAATTATTCATAACTTAACATTGTAATAGTATATTTATATTTATTGTCGATATTCATTTATTTATTTATTTGGTGAACTTATATATATTCATCCCACTCCCAGCTGTAAAGTGCATAGAGGTATTTTACATAATGCGCTATATAAATTAACAATTATTATTATTATTATTATTATTATTATATTCTAGATCTATTTTAAAGATTCAAGGAACGAAATAAAATATAAGCAATAGGATTACGGCTCTAGACAGGAAGCCAACGGTGATGGTCTACTTATGAAATCATCGAAAGATTTTACCTGTCTGCACGCACCAAAAAGCGATTACTGTATTCTCTCAATTGCTTTAAGAAATGTTTTGACGAACTTCTGTCGAAATAGCTTTACAAACAAGTTCTTCATTTTATGTTCAAACACACTAGTTATTCCTCGTATCCGTACTCTTTTGTTCTGCTCTGAGTAACGTCACTAGCTCTGTGAGTTAACGCGTACTACAGGAGCACAAATCAACATACGCATTCTGATCATATCACTATAGCAACCGATGACTTCTACACAAACAGTTGATTACAGTAATTATTAAAACTAACGTTAAAAGACGGCGATTGACTTATAAAGCAATTAGTAGAGTTGCATGCACCGTATACTAATAGAAAATAATTATACTTAAGTTAGATTTAATGTATCATTTTTTTTTTCAAGCATAAAAATCTTTATGCTTATAACATTTTTTCAAACATAAAACTTTAACCTTTTTATAATAATATTCCTATAGTGTAATATGCACATCTCTGCTAATTGCTTACTATACTATATATTAAATATATAATATAGATTAAAAGGCAAAATACTGGAAAACAACAATGCTGTGGGAAACAATGGCTG
>NW_022715984.1:0-1194 GCF_011630105.1 Anneissia japonica
GGTTTCAATAAAACTTGATTTACATGAGTCAAAACGTGGCCCAGGACTATGGAAGCTTAACAACATTTTTTAAAGGATGAAATTTATACAAAATCAATTAGCAAAATTATTAACGATATGGTATTGAATAATTCAGAATCGATGAACCCTACATTACTATGGGAGTTTATCAAAACAAAAGTAAAAGAGTTTTCGATTACTTATGGAAAAGTAAAAAATAACAAACAAACTATAAAAAAACAGATATTACAAAAAGACATAAAAAGATTACACGAAATTAGTATGAAAAACGATGGTAGAGATGAAAACATTGAAAAGTGCATTGAAAACAAAAAACAAGAACTTGAAACCTTATATGATATAGAGGCAAAAGGTGCACATATTAGATTCCGGGCAAAATGGATCGAAGAAGGTGAACGTAATACAAAATTCTTTCTCGGATTAGAAAAAACAAATAGTAAGAGAAAACAAATAAAAAGTTTGTTAACTAAAAAGGGAATCACGGTAACAAACCCAGCGGATATCCTTTGCGAACAGGTTACACATTTTAAAAACCTATATACAAATGAAGCAATAAGTTCTGAACAAATCGATGCTTATCTTGCTGAAACAAAGATGAACGGACATACTGAAGAACAAAAAGAGTCATGCGAAGGTATTATCTCCATTGAAGAATGTAAAGCAGCGCTACTTAAAATGAAAAATAATAAGTCCCCCGGTTCAGACGGATTGAGCGTAGAATTTTATACATTCTTCTGGAACCAAATTGGTCCTTTGGTTTGTAATGCAATCAACAAAAGTTTTGAATTGCAAGAACTATCATGTTCACAGAGACGTGGGATTATCACCCTGTTATTTAAAAATGGTGAAAGGCAAAATTTGAACAATTGGCGCCCCATAACATTGTTAAATACAGACTACAAAATTCTTGCACATGCTTTAAGCGGTAGATTACGTGGTGTTATTAAATCTATAATTAATTCAGACCAAAAGGGTTACATAAAAGGCCGTTTCGCGGGAGAAAATATCCGTCTAATAGACGATTTACTTTATTATACAGACCGATATGATACTGAGGGAGCAATGATAATGCTAGATTTTAGAAAGGCTTTCGATTCAGTTAATAGAAATTTTATGTTCGAAGTTTTGAAAAAATTAAATTTTGGTAACACCTTTTGCAAATGGGTTAAAATG
>NW_022715985.1:0-642 GCF_011630105.1 Anneissia japonica
ATTTCATTAATGATAATTAGTATTGATAATGACAAATTATTAAACTGTCGTAGCCAAAACGAGGCAAAGTGGAGCATCTTATTAAAAAAAAAAAGTACCAAGGAATGAAAATTAAAATCGTGTGCATTACACCCAAACACCGCAACGCTCGAGTTTCAAACAGCTGTACTGAACTTTCTGTGTAAATTGAGGGCGCCATTGAAAATGATAGTGCTCAGGCGAAATTTGATTGGCTGAATATATGGCAGCCATCTTGGATGGTACACACACACAGCTCTGCGTATTTCGAGCCAACTAACGCTTGTATATGTTTTATTACCATAGAGCTATTATTCTTATTATATCTCTATGTTTATTACCCAGTACTCCACCGCGCACGGTAGGTTTGTCTGTTTATCTGTTCTCCACAAGATACTGTACTTTTGTTTTCTGCTTACTGAGTTTATAGCGGGCGTACTTCTGCTGCGCAGCGCTGCACTGGGTAATAAAAAGAATATACAACCGTTAGTGGGCGTCCTACACAGGCATGACGTTTTTACGAACGGGACTTTGCTCTCTTGTTCTATTTATACTCTTTGAATCGAAAGTGCAGGGTTCTCAAGTACTACGGAACGTCCGTAGTTACTACGGAAATTCGGCCCA
>NW_022715986.1:0-575 GCF_011630105.1 Anneissia japonica
CACAGATATGAACACTCTTGCAGCTCGATCCAAGTGCACATGTGCCAGACACACTGTCGTATGATTTCTTACATACTTTGATATCAAAGCAATACTCGCACGTTGTTCTTGTACCCTCCCTTTTTACACTCACTTTTGTTGGATATCTGCTGAGTAAATCCTCGATTGTATCCCCATTGGTATTGTAGCCTTTTTGACGCAAAGACGTAACCAGATTACTTAGACTCATCGACTTTTTTGGACAAAGAATTGCAAGAACTTCACTGAATAAGTCCGGGTTGGATGAACGCTGAATTCGAGGCATAATGTTACCGTTGCTTAAAATTAACTGTTCTTTTTCAATCTATACTTCATAGACAGGGAAACAAACAGAAACTGGAAATTTTCAGCCTCACAAGATCTTTAAATAACCAGGTGCTGTATAGAAGCATTCAACTGGAAAGAGTTATAGCACAATTGTTTCTTTTGTTGAATCTCATTCTACATAATGCACTTGCGCAACAGACGATAGCTAGACTTTCCAATTTGATCTGATTTGCATTCACATGTTACATTAACAAGTTCTCGTAATCTCG
>NW_022715987.1:0-832 GCF_011630105.1 Anneissia japonica
TTGATCTCAATTCTCAATTCAATTCATTCTGTACTCGCAATAAACATTACTGCTCTAACATATTATTTGAGCGAGTAAACTGGCCGAGCGGTTGAGGCATAGGCGTAGATCCCGGGGGGATGGGTGATATATCCCCCCAATATTTGATAAGGGGGGGATGGTCCATTGTATCATCCCCCCAATATTTTGACTATGTATGGGATAAAATGGAGCTTTACACACTTCAAAAGACTGTCACAGAAATAATTTGCACTGTCTTATGCGCTTACAAAGATGAAAATTAGCATAATGTATTAATGTTGATAACAAAATTATTTTATCTTGTACAAATCTAAGCTCTTATTTCCTTAGATGTTAGATGTGCTTGTAAAGAGAGCCACATTTCACACTGAAGGGTGTGTACGACATCGGTAATGTTATGTCAATTCCAAGAATGTTTATGGTTATATCGGTTGATGAGGAATTTATTAGGCCTATAATAGCAAATTGCATCAATGTATTTTGCAAAAACAAGGTTTCCAGCTTCAGAGGGGGCACATCCCCTGTCCGCACAAGGGCACACATTAGCGCTAACAGGGGTCTTGGGTAAGAGTGGGTATTTATTTTTTTAAGTTTTTTTTAATTTTTTATTTCAACCATCTTTAAAGAGGGTAACCCTACTAATTTAGCCCTGTAGGTTAACTGATATTTAATAAAATTAAAGAACAGTACAAACAACATCATTACAACATAATAATAATAATAATAATAATAATAATAATAATAATAATAATAATAATAATAATAATAATAATTATTATTATTATTATTATTATCATTATTATTATTATTA
>NW_022715988.1:0-526 GCF_011630105.1 Anneissia japonica
GCGTGAGTAACGTATCATTGACGCGGCTCCGAGTGTTGGGTGGTGGTGGTAGTGGTGGTGGTGGTAGTGACGACAACAACGGCGTGGTGAGCCTGGGTTTCCGTCCTCCTCCTCCTCCTCCTCCTCCGGTCCTCGTACACATTTCGGGTCTGTTGCCGGATAGAAAGTTTCACGTGCAGAACGGTACTTTCAGCTTTCTCGAAGGTGGGTCGGTCGTGTTCAGGAAGACGTCCGGTCGCGCAACGGTGGTCAATGGCACGCTGGTGGAAACGGTCGACTGCCCCGATTTGATTCTCGATCTCGAAAGCGTAGATTTGATGGACTTCGATCTTTGGGGTGCTTCGTACTCCTGCAGCGGAGACCCGCGAGGCGAAACTGCGTCGTGCAGTCTCGAACTCGTTGCAGGCTGCGTCGGGTTCGTCGTGCTCGCCCTTCTCCTGTGGGCAATCTGTGTCGCTGCTCGAATGCACGTTTCGAATCGGAAGGAGGCAGAGGATGCATTGGAATTCAGTCGACGCTGAAGAAA
>NW_022715989.1:0-529 GCF_011630105.1 Anneissia japonica
CAAGATCAACATCTCTAGAGGTGTGAAACAAGGTGATCCTTTATCGCCTATTCTCTTTAATATCGTATTGGATCCTCTCCTGTGTTCCTTGGAGTCAAGTGAGCACGGGTACAGGTTTAACTCTAAAACCTGTGCCGCGTTAGCATATGCAGACGATACAGCGTTGTGTGCAAGTAGTCCAGAGGGGATGCGGGCACTACTGTGGATTGTGGAGAACTTCTGCAACAACACCGGCATGAAGATAAACGCAAAGAAAAGTGCGGCATTCAACATCAAGCCGTACAGTAAGACCTATGTGGTCAATCAAGTCGAGAACTTTCAAGTGGGCTTGGAAGATATTCCTTGGTTGGAACCAGGAGATTCGACCAGGTATCTCGGCGGAAATTTTGATCCATGGGTTGGTCTTACGAAATTCGATGCGACTCCAAAAATGACTGCTGGTGCAAACGTATCAATAAGGCACCACTGAAGCCTCGTCAGAAGGTAGACATCCTTGTCTCCTTTGCTATCCCACGAATAGCTCATAAAC
>NW_022715990.1:0-588 GCF_011630105.1 Anneissia japonica
ACACGGAAGAGCTCACCCGAGAGCTGTGCGACGACGACGACAAGGACGTGGTCGGAGGCGAACGCATCATGGATCTCGACGAGCTAATGGAAGTCGATCGAGGGGCCCTATCGCCGGAAATGGCAAAGTCCTTGGAGCTGATCGATCCGAGAGCCATATTCAGGGATCCGGAAGGCCGCCGCATATCCTTCCGACACATGCTGGCCTGGAATATGGAGTCGTACATGTTCGAGCCCGATTACTTTCTGCGCAGATCCTTTCCGTCCTGCGAGGCGGCGGAAATAAGCCAACTGTACATGAACAAACTTAAACAAAGTGCCATACTCTGTCTCTTATACACATCTAGATGTGTATAAGAGACAGCAAATAGTATGTAGATTTGAAGAGATTTGAACAAATAAAGAATGAAAAAAAAATATGAAAAAATTTAATTGTCAGTTAATTTTTGTTTCTCTTGACTTACTTACTAAAACGATAAGTTTGACATTTCTGGATTTTGTTGAAGAACGTAAGACGCCATGTGGAACGGTCACGAGTAAGTGATTCCGTTCTCGCGTCGTCGTTCTAATCGAAAGCTCCCTGTTGATA
>NW_022715991.1:0-624 GCF_011630105.1 Anneissia japonica
CATTGTTACCACCACCAACCACAACATCAACCACCCACCGCGGCGCCGCTTCACGTCACACCTCGCAACCGTCGCATCGCCACCGTTCTTGCGCCGCTTGTGGGTACCGGTGTTGGACTCGTGCAGGGCGCGCGCCGAACAGCGTGTACAAAACCACGGATTTTCCACTTCAAAAACGGATCAAAAACGACACACGCCCACTTTTGTTCCGTCCAATCGGTGAGCGAGGGGCGATTTGGCCCCGCCCCCAGGGCGTTGGAGGGCGATCGATATATGCAAATTTATGGATCAAAAAGCATTCACGCCCACTTTTTCTCGGGCCAATGGGGAGCGAGGTGAAAGGTCGAAGGGAGGGGGTCAAAGATGAGAGAGCGAAGCCACGGGGCTTATATAAGCGACCGCGTTCGTCAGTCTCGTGTGCGTTGGAGTCGGAACGGAGGGGACGGAGCTGTGGAGAGGCGGCGAGGGCAGACGAGGGGGTGCTCGCGTCGTGCAGGGAGCTGCACACCAGGGAGGCCGACGGCGCGACCTGGCCGAGGTGGAGACGCTCGTCGCGGGACTCGAGGCAGAGTGGAAATCCTCTATACCCCGAGCATCAGCAACCCCCTCCTGTTTCCCCCCGCG
>NW_022715992.1:0-649 GCF_011630105.1 Anneissia japonica
CACGCCCAAAGAACCCCCCCTTGAAATGACCTGGCTACGGGCTTGATAGCAAAGACAATAAATAGCAGAAGATAGAGCAGCTTCCCAATATAGTGGAACATCCGTTAGAAAGGCAAAGTTTAAAATATCTGTAAAAATCATGGTATGAGCACCCTACTTTATGAAACAAAAAACATTAACATGGCCGGCAAGAGTGGAACTACCACACACACATTCAATTCCTAAATCTCTGGTCCCAAACAAGTATAATTGTAAATAAAACTAACCAACGAATATATAGTATTTTTTATTCTACATACTATCTCCTACAACTATGTTTACTATTCATTAATTTCTTTTCTACTAACTTATCGATGCCCTATATATACCGGCAAATCCTTTTCTCGAATCTGCAACATGTAGGCCTACGCCAACGTAAACAAGTGTAATAAGAAAGATGGTCTGATCCAATTAAAAATATTTACAACTTAGGCCTACGTTGTGGAATTGTTATCCTTAACTGTTATGCCATTATCGTTACCCTTATTATTTCTATGTTTATTATCAACATTATTTTTACTGATACTGATATCATATATATCATCATCATGCAATAGCACTGTGCTACTGACGGCTTAAATACTGCCGGTCAGATGTAAGGTGAAAACAA
>NW_022715993.1:0-858 GCF_011630105.1 Anneissia japonica
CCTTCAACTTGGGACCTGCATTTACCTCTCAGCCAACCACTCTGCTCAGCAAAAATTGCCTCAAGAGGGTATGAAACATTTTAATAAACATATTCATTGGTGTAGAGCTGCCAACAAGCAAAGCAAGCTTTTCAATAAAGAGACTTGTATAGCATGAAATCAATTTTTAAAGTTCTGTTTATATCTCTTTAAAGGTTTTGAAACTTCAAAGTAGCATTGAGAAGTTTGAGGTACAACAAAACTCAAAGCTGCGTAGTGTCGAAGGCGGTTCAACCTATGCTATATCACTCCTGGATTCAAAGACTAAAGGCTTGATTGAAACTGTCCAGAAATCAGTGGAATCTACTCAGTTTGTGAATGTTGTTGAGCAACAGAACCTTAGAGAGTTGTTATTGAGTGAACTTGATAAAACTGCCTCAAAATTAAGAATACAACAGGTTTGTGTTATTGCATTATTATTCTATCGACCACCATATTGAATAGGTCAATTTAAACAAATCAATAACTTGTTTCAAGTTTAATATTGACCTCTGGCAATCATAGTTTCTCCTTCAATATTGGCCTAGCTGAAAGTGCACTTTTTACATTAAAGTATAATTTTTGCAAAATTAATAATACTGACACAGTATAAGAAAGAATGATGATGATCATACAGCTTTCCCCTTGTTGGTTGTCCTTACTCTTAACAGAGTCTAACACTTCATTTGGTCTAGCCAGCTATATTTTATTAGATATCGATATCTACAGCGGAGCAATAGCCTATCTACGTTTACAGGCAGAAATTTAAACTAACTACATCTTAAAGATACAATCATTATTATGCATTTAACAGGATGAATTATTCATGCATCCTGATGC
>NW_022715994.1:0-1395 GCF_011630105.1 Anneissia japonica
CCCTACCCCTGAGAATTTAAAGTGTCCTTTATAGAGTAAAAAAGGTATACTGATGTTGTTAAATAGCAAGCAGCTGACTGACATTTTGTTGAATAAATTTTTATTTAACCCAATCTGTTGTTAAGTTGCATTAGGATCCTATATATAAAGTGTCTCAATGATGGATTCGAGGGTGACAAGACGGAACAAAGTTCAGAAAATATAACAGAAAGGTCATTCTAATCTAATACTTAAGACCAGACCATTGAAAGGAGACACTCTAGGCGTTCAATCGAAGTACTCCACGGGCAGTCACGGAGTCGTCTCCTCTGGTTCGTTCTTCCTCAGAATCTTGTATGTGTGTATCCCGGCTACTGCCAGCAAATAGTCTCCCACTTTCTCCCCCATCTGGTATTTTATGCCGTAAGCAAAAGGCGCTATACAATGTAGGGCCTATATATATACATTGTTGTGGTTGTCTTTGTTATTGTTGTTGATTTGTTATTGTTGTTGTTGAGTTGTTGTTATTATTATTGACGGTACTTATGACGCCAAAATAACAAAATTATGGGGCTGTATTAAGAACAGTTCTTCCTTGCCTGTAGCAATGGGCCTTAGGCGAAGGAGCGACAACGTTTTGACAGCCGAACCGTGTCAGATCGACGACCTATGTGATAAAGGTGTAATATCAAATACGATCAGCCATGTCGGCAGTCAACGAGTCAAATATTATATTCATTATATAGCCATCAATGTGTCACTTCCTCATTCATTTTTTTTTCAATAAGAAAAATCAAAAAAATATTCAAAGATATATAAAAAGTGTATGAACAAATAGATGGCATAGGTGTGTATATTCTCTACGGTTAAAGCGCTCGTTTTCTATTGACTGATTTTAGCTGTCCAGATTATCAAATTTTCTTTACAAAAAAAAAGTGTTGTATGGTTATGCTTATATATGGTCATAATGTTATGGCGTGTGGAAAAAAGAAGGGTTACGCAACTTTTCCTCCAGTTATTAGATATTCAAAAATTTCCCTAATCGTTCCTAAGTTTTTCGTCAAACACCATTTTTGTGTCTTAGAATAATCAGTTCTACAACATATCAACATTTGTTTCCCTTCGGAACTTGACTTTAAGGAATGCCTAATGTTTTTGTCAAATATAATTTGATAGTCTGGATAGGACTTAACGTGACTGCATAAGGTAGGGTTCACACACATCTTGCAACATATCTCCTCCTTTACAATGTAAATGCAAAGGTTTTTTTACTTCAAATTTGTTCGTATCAGTTATTGATAAGCATAATTAAATTTGTACCACTTTCTACAGAACTTGTTTAGCATTACAAAGATGCTGAATTCAATAATGGATTTAAAAAGAATCATTAACAAAATAGTGGTGACATCATCTATA
>NW_022715995.1:0-530 GCF_011630105.1 Anneissia japonica
TTTTTGGCTACGACAGTTTAATAATTTGTCATTATCAATACTAATTATCATTAATGAAATAGTATTCAGTCAGAGGGCTTGTTTATGGTAATAATATGTATACTAAGCCTGAAGGTGGCGCTTTCCTACGGCAGCCATCTTGGATGGTACCATAGAGCTATTAAACAACTAGAGTGCTGACAAGATTGCGGAGCAATGCAGAATTATGTATGTGTACCATCCAAGATGGCCGTCGTAGTAAAGCGCCACCTTCAGGCTTAGTATACATATTATTACCATAAATAAGCCCTCTGACTGACTATTATTTTATTAATGATAATGGGTAATTATAATAACAAACTATTAAACTATCGTAGCCAAAACGAGGCCAAGTGGAGCATCCTATTCAAAAATAAAGTACCAAGAAATAAAAATTAAAATCGTGTAGATTACGCCCATACACCGCAACGCTCGAGTTTCAAACACGACGTACTGAACGTTCTGTGTAAATTGAGGGCGCAATTGCAAACGACGGCGCTTAGGCGAAATTT
>NW_022715996.1:0-710 GCF_011630105.1 Anneissia japonica
ATACTAATGCAATATCGAAAGATGTAGGCCTATTAAGATTATTACATCTAAAAAAATATTAATATGAAAACTAATTACATGCAATGCCCTGATCGGCATTTCATCTGACATTTTGCGAAGCCCTTAGCGAATTTTCAAAACTCAGTATATTTGCTCCTTGTCTAAATTTTAAATACTGTATTTTAATATTGAACTATTTACTTCTCTGATTCAGCCTCATTGTCTGATAGTTGTTCCGTTTTGTAATGCGCTGTAAGAGTATTTTAAAAATGCGCTAATGGCTTTGCGCGAATATTATAAGATAAAAAGCTAATCAGGCACATGTAATTAGGTTTTATACTGATTTGTTTTCTTAGTATGTATACACAAAAAGTAACGTTATTATTCGTAAAATTGTTAGGTGGGTAGATATATTATGTCTTCCTAGCTAACAATTTTTCGTTAAAATAACTTTATAGTTTTGGGTATACATTAGTTTAACACATATACTGGTTCTCTCTAAATCATAATGATGATGATAATAATGATAATAAGAATAATAGGGCCTAGTAATGATGATAATGACGCTGATGATGATGATGATGATGATGATGTATGAGAAAAATGAGGACGATGGTCATGATTAGGATGATAATCATATTCATGATTTGAGTTGATTAATGGATGTTGATGATGATTATGATAATGATTATGATGATGATGATTATGAC
>NW_022715997.1:0-570 GCF_011630105.1 Anneissia japonica
CTTATAGCAAAAAGTTGCTATGAGCAAACCGGAAAATCAGATTAGCTGCTGCAACATTATGGAATCCGCATCAGGGGAGCTGAGTTCGTTTGTTTCATACGTGTTTAATCCAATGATCGAGGTAATGACAATATGAAGCTCATAGAGGTCTTTTCATAATGCGCTTCTATTATTATTATTATTATTATTGCATGGAATGGTCATTGAAACATTCATACCTGTATAAAATATTCATCAAAATATGTTGTGTTGTGTGTATTAATCTCAGTGTTGAAAGGGGTCAAATATCGGGTCAAGCAGATTTGTCCATGAAGACATATAAATTAAGCATAGATGATGTAATCAAAATGTATATTTAAAGATACTAACCT
Source organism: Anneissia japonica (assembly GCF_011630105.1). Taxonomy (NCBI): domain Eukaryota; kingdom Metazoa; phylum Echinodermata; class Crinoidea; order Comatulida; family Comatulidae; genus Anneissia; species Anneissia japonica. The sequence goes on from NW_022715997.1 coordinate 372, forward strand.
CAAAGGATGAGGATGGTTTTAATAAATTTGGTTATCGCAAGTGATGGCAGATAAATCAGAATTTGCAATTTGTGTTTTATATTACACTATAAGTGATAATATATCAGTCTATAATGAAAGTGATGAATGTGTTCTCTATTTTAATTTTTATTTGTTAAAATTTAGATATTTTTTTTTTGCAATTTAGCATAAATCAACT
>NW_022715998.1:0-921 GCF_011630105.1 Anneissia japonica
GGGAAGGGCTTGCCAGCCAGGTCCCCTATACTGAAGTTACATCACAAAGTCTAGGCTAGGCCTAGGCCTAGCTAGGCTATACACAACAATGACATTAGTTAGGTAGACAGGGCCTAGCCTATACACCGGCGAAAAATATAATAAGACAAAAACGTAGGATATGCCTTGGCTTATGCCCATAGCCAGAGAGTTAACTGGTGATCCAACGCTAGTTCAAGAAACTAGGCCAGCATACGCTTAAACAAGAAGGCCTCCTCCTAGGCCTACGTTCTAGGCCTAGGCCCAGGGAATTAGGCCTAGCACATTAGGGTCCTACTAAAAAACGCCCGGGCGCCCGGAGACGCCCGGGGCTCCCGGAGACGCCCGGAGACTTCCGGAGCGCCTCGATGGACGGCATGTAAGTTATAAACGGCTGTGATACGGCCAGAGAAATACTAGGCCTAGGCAGGAGAACAGGAGGAGCCTAGCTAGGAGGACCGGAGATATTAATTATTTGTTATTAAAGAAGACTGCAAATATTGAATCGGTTAATATTTAGCTAGGCCCCTAATATCTTTATCAAAATATTCATTTTCTTTTATTTTCAGGAACCCAAAGGCCCTACCCAAGAATAAGAAGCCTGTCAGCTGAATAGGGCCTATCTCAATTAAAAATATTATAATATTTAATTATTTACAGTACAATATGGAAATAATGATAATGTAAATAATTTCCTGCATGGGCAAATTTGCTCATTGTATTTTTCAGGAACCCAAATGTTGAAGCAGAAATTCTAACTAAGAATAAGAGTGCTTGTCAGTGTCTGAATATTTATAATTTATAAGAATATTTATTAATTTTTATTAAATAGAAATATTATGTAAATAAATTTCCCTCTGCTTGGAATATCGTTAATATCGTATTTTAAAATGTGAAATCATA
>NW_022715999.1:0-624 GCF_011630105.1 Anneissia japonica
ATACTTGTCACCATGGATGTGTCTTCACTTTATACGAACATTCCACACGAGGAAGGAATTGCTGCATGTGAAAAATGCATAGCTGAATACGACCCATCCACGCCCGACGGGATATTTCCACGTTAATCAGATTTATATTGACACATAATAACTTTGTTTTTAATGGGAAACACTACTTGCGAACCAAAGGAACGGTGGGAACGAAGATGGCACTAAGCCATCAAACGTATTTGTTCTAACCATTCTGATTTTGTTAAGCAAGTGTCTCACATGACATCTCATTTTTTAAATTGCAATTATCCTATATCTTTAATCAAATCTGCAGTATCCAAGGCATCATTAAGATCACGCAATGATTTGCTACGTTATAAACCTAATACTAGTAATGATAGGATACCCTTTGTTTTAGATTACGGCCCTAAAATTCAGTCTCTAGCCCATACACTGAAGAGTGATTATAATGCTCTGAAACAGGATTCCAGGATTGCACCTCTTTTTTGCAACCCATCTATCATTGCTAGACGACAGCCACCCAATTTGAAATCGATTTTGACTTCATCCAAATTACCCCCTACCACCCAAGAGTATGGAAACACACCATGTTTAAAACCTAGGTGTCAACTT
>NW_022716000.1:0-650 GCF_011630105.1 Anneissia japonica
GACCGTCGTCCTCGTGGGCGTGCACGTACTTCAGAAAACAGCCGTTTCCGTTTCCGCTTCCGTTTAGACTATAACTGCCGGCCATCTTCCCTCGCCAGTCGTCGCGATATGACTGTTGTATCGCATCGACCATTTGCGAGTTGTTGTTCTCGTGCTTTTGTTTGTACAACTTGAAGAACGACCTATTACGTTTGTGATCTACGTAGTTCTCCGGCGTTCTCCCCATTTTCTTGAAAGACCTCTCTAGCAGTCCGATTATTGGATTTTTTTCCGATTCTTTGGAGAAACCTACGTTTTTTACTTTGTTTCGTTTCGTCACGTACAGTTGGCTTATTTCGGCAGCCTCGCCTTCGCTTGATTGCAAGCAGGACGGAAAGGATCTTCGCAGAAAGTAATCGGGCTCGAACATGTACGACTCCATGTTCCACGCCACCATGTGTCGGAAGGATATGCGGCGGCCTTCCTGATCCCTGATTATGGCCGTCGGGTCGATCAGCTCCAAAGACTTGGCCGTCTCCGTGGAAAGTTCCCCTCGATCGGCTTCCAACAGTTCCTCGAGATCCATTATGCGTTCGTCTCCTACCACGTTGTCGTCGTCGTCGCACAGCTCTCGGGTGAGTTCTTCTCTGTAATCTTTTCTCCTCCTCGAT
>NW_022716001.1:0-570 GCF_011630105.1 Anneissia japonica
AAATGCCTTCGACTTATTATATTATTATTGAATATTTTCGCTAGTCCTAATTTTTCAATTAGCAATTAAATTGCAAGTGAAGTGCTGCGAAGTACAACTGCATATAAATGTTCTTCGAACAAAATTATTTATGCGAGTCAAGTGAAAATAATGAATAATAAAAATATAACAAATATATGAGACACTTCTCATTAGGTGACAAAGTCGTAATTTTTCATTTTTGTCAAAAAGTGTCTATAGTGGTGAATTATGGTTTAGGTTTTTTTTAATAAAGTTTAAAAAATTTTTATGTATGTGGAAAATGTAGTTGATTACCAAAGGTTACAATTTTTATTTTGAAGACTGCATGGTCTAGGAAGTGTACATTTTTTTTATGGGGCAAGTTTCCAACGGCGGGTTTTCTAGGGGCGAGTTGACTGCCAAAGAGTGTTTCCAAAGTGCGAGCCAGCGTGTTATTTGATCACAAGTGCGAGACATCGCAAGTGTGAGCCAGCGAGCCATGACATCACGACAATAGATACAAGACGTTAACGAGTTGTGCGAGGTATCGGCTGAGATTTGTGGAGTACA
>NW_022716002.1:0-501 GCF_011630105.1 Anneissia japonica
TAGGCCACGTATACATTTCATAAGTTATCCATGAAGTTTTAATACAATAATGGGTGAACCGATAAAAATAATAATAGGACAGATTACATTGGCACAAAATACATACGTATTCATTTCAAGCATAATTTAGAATGAAAATCACATTCACAAACGAATTTATAAAAATTAAGTTCATTTCATTCTGAATCTGTACTTATTCGTTAAAATTAAATAGTGGCGGCGCCAACGTCTGAAATCTGAGAAAGGGGAGCGGGCAAGTGAGAGGCAAGGTAAAATTTTAGGTGGAAATATGCTGGGGGTGGCCCGAGGTGTGCGTGGTCGGGCGTCGCACAAAATATCCCGAAAGTGGTTGGGGGAAAATCCCCGAAAAAAAAGACAATTTAGGGGTTTCATAGGCTTATGTAATCGATTTCATAGATACGGTAGATGTTTTACTAATATGTAGAAAATACATATCATTCATTTTCTCTCCGACGAATTGTGGTTTTTCTTCTTTTTTTT
>NW_022716003.1:0-177 GCF_011630105.1 Anneissia japonica
AGTTTGAAGTTTTTCGGAAAAGTACTCGAAATATGGCGGAAAGTCAAAAATTTGCACTAAGATCACAACTCGGCGAGATAAGCACTTTTGTGCAAAAAGTGACAATGTTAAAAAGTTGAGTCAAATTACAATTTTTTTTTTGTTAGGTAAAGTGAGATAGTCTGAAACAAACACTAT
>NW_022716003.1:209-736 GCF_011630105.1 Anneissia japonica
CGAAATATGGCGGAAAGTCAAAAATTTGCACTAAGTGCTCAACTCGGCGAGATAAGCACTTTTGTGCAAAAAGTGACAATGTTAAAAAGTTGAGTCAAAATGGAATTTTTTGTTGTTAGGCAAAGTGAGATAGCCTGAAACAAACACTATTCCAATGAAAGCTTGAAGTTTTTCGGAAAAGTACTCGAAATATGACGGAAAGTCAAAAATTTGCACTAAGTTCTCAACTCGGCGAGATAAGCACTTTTGTGCAAAAAGTGACAATGTTAAAAAGTTGAGTCAAAATGTAATTTTTTTTTCTTAGGCAAAGTGAAATAGCCTGTAACAAACACTATTCCAATGAAAGTTTGAAGTTTTTCTGAAAAGTTCTCGAAATATGGCGGAAAGTCAAAAATTTGCACTAAGTGCTCAACTCGGCGAGATAAGCACTTTTGTGCAAAAAGTGACAATGTTAAAAAGTTAAGTCAAAATGGAATTTTTTTTTGTTAGGCAAAGTGAGATAGCCTGAAACAAACACTATTCCAATG
>NW_022716004.1:0-788 GCF_011630105.1 Anneissia japonica
AACTACCCTTTTAGATCGTCTAAGTTTACTTTCATTTACAGTCACACATTGTTCATTGTTCATTTTCATGTCTGTTTCACGTTGTGCCTCCATCACCGGAACTGCTGCTGGTTCTCCAAACTGTGGTGCTCTTTGTGTTGGCATAATACTCTCCTCAGTCTGTTCATCAGTCATAGTTTCTCGAAGTTGTTCAATTTGCCGCTTCCAAGTTCCACCCTCCTGTGTCCTTATGTCATAAGATAGTGGACCATTTTTTTTGTAACTTCACCAGCTATTCATTTATCTTTACCTCGATAATCACGTGCAACTACTTTCTGTCCAATGTCAAGATTTCTTTCTTTACCATGTGTCGCTCTCTGTTTACCCTGTCTTTCCATGACAACCTGTTTCGTGTCTGGTCGCATGATGTCTAATCTTGTACGAAGGTCTCTACCCGTTGTTGCATGAGGTGCGTTACGATATGCTAGTAGAAAGTTCTCTAATTTCACTTGTTTGGAAAGCTTCTCTCCTCTGGCTGACTTTAAAGCTCCTTTAAATGACTGGACGAATCTCTCTACTAAACCGTTAGTAGCAGGATGGTTCGGGGCTGACCTAGTATGTCGGATACCATTAGATTTCATAAAATCCTGGAATTCCTGTGACATGAACTGTGTTCCATTGTCAGATACTAATTGTTTGGGTAGGCCACATCTTGCAAAGACACCTCTCAAAAGTGTGATGTATTCTCTTTAGTTGCTAAGACCTCCGGCCATTTTGAGTGTGCATCGACGACAATCAGATACATTGTG
>NW_022716005.1:0-1103 GCF_011630105.1 Anneissia japonica
GGAACACATTCTGGTAAAACTATCCATCATTGGACACCATCTTGGTATTTCAAAAAAAAAAAAAAATGTATTGGTTTAAGTAGAGTGTCAAGAAAAGTGTTGATGAAGTCAGGGTTTCAATCCTTTGCTGTGTGTTTGGCTTTCCTTGAGCAAAGCACTTTATCTGCATTGCTTCTCTCCCCGCAGCAACACTTAAGCATGTGGACCGCTGCGGAAAATCGCTTCACCTCTAAAAATAAAGACTAAATCTTCTAAACCAATTTTAAGCGAAACAATCTGATTGAATGAGCAACACAAAAATCTGTGTCTTATAGAGACTTTTACGAAACTTGTATTCCATATTGTTTGTTTATATATCTATTTTAATTCATAAATAAACATGAAAATTAACATGAAAAAAATTTGTAAAAAATCTGAAACATTATAATTGAAAAAACAGATAAAAATGCAAATAGCACACTGCATGGGGCAAACATTGAATAATTTCTCTATATTTGCATCTACTGTAGTTCTAAAGCATAGGCAAGGCCCACCTGAGTATTGACCTTCGACCTGATGGTGAACATACTCAAACTGAGGTTGAAAGAGATGTGGGATAGGTCTGTGAAACAAAATTACAAGCCATGGAAACGCGAGAACAGCTGCATGTAAGTTACCTTGAAGTGCATCATTCTTGTGTTCATGTTATTTTTGCGAGCCAAACAAAATGCATTAATGTTGTTGAAAATTTACAGATCCAGAACCAATAGAGGGTTTTAGCGATGACTACTGTTTACAGGCGGTCACGTGACCGAACTTGGGTATACATGAAAAACATTGCAGTGTGATAGCATGGGGTAATAAATGGCTAAGAAAGCCAATACGATTGTTCAAAATAGTGTTTATTTACTTATCCTAGCGTTTTCCTGAATGTACGCTTCGAAATTGAAGTGATCCTTCATAAACCATATAGCTGGCCTTAACATCGCAGCGTAGTTCGTAGGTCGAAGCCCATCATGCATACCTAACCATGCTGTAGATGTGCAGGGGCCTAGGCCTAACATTTGTCTAAAAATCTCAATGTTTGCGGCCAGTATCCTTTACAGCATTAGCAAAACATTAAG
>NW_022716006.1:0-814 GCF_011630105.1 Anneissia japonica
ATTTCACTACAACAGCAAATTTATTGACCTTAGACTTCGACGTTATTTGGCGACCTCTAAGGAGGTGGGTCCAGGCTTTAAAGTGACGCCTGTATTAGGAAAATATTATAAGAGCTATGGATGCGCTACTATTGGTAAAATTAATTTTCTAGAAAAAAAATAAATGATGTCTACAGCACCCGGTATTCCCAAGCGGTCTTCCATCCAAGTACTAACCAGGCCCGACGATGCTTAACTTCGGTGATCGGACGAGAACCGGTGTTTTCAAGGTAGTATGGCCGTAGACAAGGCTGCACCAACAGTGCAACACTTCGATCATCGAGCTCATTAAATGATATTTCACTAAAATAAGTTTTTAACCAATGAATAAAACGATTACATAGCAAAAAAAATTTTTATCGTCATTTGAATTTTCAAAAAGCATCAGAGTTAAATTTAAAAAATCGAAATAAAAATCGCCGCAGAAAAATATTTATAATTTTTCGAAATTTATGAAATTTCAGAAATGTGTTCAGACTATGTTTATGTACATGTGGTAAAAATTTAATTTGTACATGTGATAAAAATTTCATCTCTAGAGATCGAGATCTCGAGTAGAGAGATAGAAACAGATAGAGAGAAGAAATCATCATCATAATCTTATTAGCAGAATCAATTAATGGAAGCATTAAAACAATAAACGGAAATATTTGTACATTACAGATCAAGCCTGTGTTTATTCAATAATCATCGTTTTATTATTTGGGTGAGCATAAAAGTATTTTTAATGTATTTGTTTCTTAAATATTTCAACATACAGCAGGGGCTAATCAAG
>NW_022716007.1:0-831 GCF_011630105.1 Anneissia japonica
TGAGATGTAAATACACATTTAATGTGTAGGATTGACATTAGGGGCAACAATGAGACCATCATATTTGACGTATTGACCTAATAAATTGTCTAAAACTTTTCAATAAAACACATTTTAATGATAATGTGAGTCCTAATAATAAGTTTATTATAACAAAGTTATTTGTAATTTCATTGGGTATCTTATTAATGTGTGGACAGACATGTGTGTTTTTAGGACTCACTAGCTACTTTATCATTGACAATTTTTCTAGATAGTTCAAGTGCAGTCTGTCAGAGATACGGTAGTCCTAATTTAGTGAAAAACACATTACGTAAATGTATGTAATCTGCAATAATAACAAAATAATCAAATAATTATAAAATAATAAATAAATAATGATATATAAATAATAGATTATACAAGTCCGGAGAGTTTAAGGATTTTAAATATTTTTCTATTTTAAATAGTTTCACAAATGTTTGTGTTACATTTTTTTTTAAATAATTTAATAAAAGAAAACCAACCTAACACTTATTGTTTAAATCCCTGATTTAAAAATGATTTTTTTTTTCATGTATAAACTTTCTTTTTAAACTTTTTTTATATGTATTTTATTCATTGTACATTGTTTGATATATTATACCATGGCCAAATGAATATCCCTTTGGATAACAGAGTATTTTTTAATTGAATTTGAATTTAAATGAATTGGCAAAATGTGAAGTAGTTTGAAACAAAGTGCTGTATGAGTACTGGACATTGAGGATGAAATTGGCATGATCATTATTTAATTTGCAGGATTCCACTGAGAAGTAATCTAACTCATATTTGTGTAGAAAATTGCTGGTA
>NW_022716008.1:0-505 GCF_011630105.1 Anneissia japonica
TTTATTGTTTTATACAGTAGTACAAATTCACAAAATTTACAGCATTCATTTTGAAAAGAAGCCCCTCCCCCCTCTTCCACCTTTACTGTACTTTGCAAAAGTAGCCTCGAAAAGAAGCCCATCTCGAAAAGATAGAGCAGCTTAGCTCATTCAGCTAATCTGGTGGTAACCACTGTGTGTGTACTGAACCGTGAAGATCTCTAGGTCCCCAGTTTCAATTCCCATCGTTGCCTCTCCTTGTGTTTCAGCTGGAGGGCTGAAATACAAGTTAAAAGTAGCGCACTATCTTTTGTATGAGACGTTTAAGCCATTGGTTACATGTGCATTATGGCCCATGTGCACGTTAAAGAACGCAGTACACTCTTCGGAAAACAGTAGTTGATTATCTCCCGGTGTACTGCCCAATCACCACCAGAAGGACCCCACTGGAAATAAGTCTTAGACTTTCATGGGCTATCACCGAATAAATCCAATCCAATCCAAGGAAGCCCATGCAAAGTTCGTA
>NW_022716009.1:0-1094 GCF_011630105.1 Anneissia japonica
GCTCCTTTACACACCCAAAACACAATCCTAACGCATCCCTATGGTATTTGACTACAACACACAAATCAACAATCTTTCCCGTGACTTTTCTATCATTCAAGACAATCTCTCCTCTGTGGAAGCATTCAGAGATCCCCCTGTCTTGGCGAGAAGACAGCCCCCCAACCTTAAATCTCTTCTTCTTCTCACCTTCGTCCCACCCATCCTCAACTCGGTAATCGCCCTTGTGGCAATGCCCGTTGTGCTATATGTGACATTCTTCTCACTGATCGTCTTATCTAAATTCCGAACACAAGTATCACTATCCAACCCCCTCCTCTCACATACAACAGCCATAACCTCATCTATTTCATATGGTGTACGGTTTGTGATGGGGTATGTTATGTCGGGGAGACAGGTTGCTCCTTTAGAAGCAGGTGTAATAATCATAAGTCATCGATTAAAAACAAATATAATTTACCGATTGCTAAACATTTTAATCAAAAGCGCCATGATATATGATATTAACTGTATGAAATTCATTTTAGTTGCTAGCGGGTTTAAAACCCTTAGTGAAAGGCGTTGTGCTGAGCTGAGATGGATACTTAAACTTAAAACACATAAGTCAGGTGCTAAAGACCTTGAATTCATATCTGACTTCACTTTCGCTAATAAATAAATATATATTTTTGTCCATCCGATATATTTTTATCCATCTAGTCTATTTATCTCTTCTATTTCACAGTTTTTTTTTGTTTTTTCCCCCCTTATTCATCATTTATATTTTTATATCATATATTATATATTTCTTCATGCCTTTTTTGATGGTCATGTGTCCACTTGACATTTTATTTGACATTATTATATTATTATCATCATCATATTTTTTGTTGTTTATAGGCCTATTTCCTTGTTTACCAATCATTAGTTTTGCCACTCTGACCAGTTATTTATGCCAATTTGCTTATGTCAGACTTAAGGCCTCCTTATAAACTAATGCTAATGATAAGACTGTGTAACCTATTGTTTATAGATCTGGTGATTAATTACCCATTGTATATTCTTATGTATTCTGTTAAGTTTCTTATTGATACTCATGCGCTGACGAAGGTAAC
>NW_022716010.1:0-1537 GCF_011630105.1 Anneissia japonica
GCTGCTATCAAAACTTAAGCTAACATACTTAATCTGGACTGTACAAAATGCTTTTCTTTCTAAAATTTAATTAAGGCTGTGACACTTGGGCTTTATAAAATTATTTTTATCAATAAATTTATTGATTCCAATTTTTATTTATGCTTTAACAAAAATCAGTTGACTTTTAGACTACAGTAATCATGGAAATTTACATGAAAAAAACCCTTTTATCCACTGTGAACATTGTTTAAGCATTTAACATTACAGTACTAGGAACAATAACCTTAATCAGAAAACTAAAATGGTCTCCCTTAAGCCCTTGGAAGAAGGATTGGAAGAAGATGGAAGTTTCACATAAAAACACAAACATTTCACTAACATTAACAAAGTATGCTGGCTGGGTAATCTAATAATAAAAGCACCTAAATTTTTTTGGGAGTTATTTACAAAGATTTAGGCAAGCACAACAACTTACAAGATACCAGAATGAAATTAAATGTGGGTGAATGAAAATTGTGCAATCTAAAACTGCCATCTGAACAAAGTGCAGCACAGTAAATACGATGATCACTCAGATTAAGCTAATAGATATGACATGTTCCTTTAACGACTCCTACTTCTCGAATAAGATCGTGATCTGTTGAAACAAATGATAGAAATATTGATATTATTGTTAGACAAAATTATGTCCCATTTTTTGTTGTACAGTAGATTGTGATCTGTTGAAACAAATTATAGAAATATTGATATTATTATAAGGCAAAGTAATGTTGTACAGTTGCTCCCATGCATAATAATTGAAATTGTTACAATTGCTGTAAAACCAGAAACTTGTGACATTAAACTTTCCCGAATTGACAACGTTGGCCATTTTCGCGTTATTAAACCTTCGTGAATAATAAAAGGCCTAAATTTTATTCATGAGAGGAATACCTTACAATAGCTTAAAATATCGTATCGCGAGTTCTTGGCCTAGTCTGTCTAAGGCTACACAAAGCTAGGCATAAGCCTACCTATCTGTATAGTTTCTACTTTAAAACTAGTGGTAGCACATGTGCAATCACATGGAGTAATGATCAAAACCTCGCTGATCAGAAACCAACATTCCTGCATACCTATCAAGTAGGTTAGAATAGGCCTAGAATTTACAAATGTTTGGGCTCAACATCAGCATTTAAAGGTCAGACTATTGATTCAGTAACTGAAATACATTCTATTCAGTTTATACATAAATAAATAAAATCAAGCAAAATAATTGAAAAAAAAAAAAACATTTTTAAGTGCTAAGTTTTACAAACATGTTGCAATTTGTAGGGATTCCCCATATTTAAGCATTGATTTGCCATCAACGAGTTGAAACACCAATTTCTACGGACAATTCCTGCTGTTTATTGTTCATTATCATCTTAAAAAAAGTTGAAATTAATTTTTGGTGTAATTCAGTAATTTATAATGACCAAAAAACTCATTTTTGAAAACGATTCAAGCTTAAAGAGTTTGATTGATTAAACTATATTTCGCGACATTAAACTTTCCCCAATTCCAGTCTACTTGC
>NW_022716011.1:0-646 GCF_011630105.1 Anneissia japonica
TGAACTCTTTAACTCTCCTGGCCAATCCATTGACAACATCCGATGTGTTCTGCTAGCTAACAATTTTCCATCTCTCGACCATAGAAGACGCTCAGAGCTCAAACTCATTATCAAATTCAATACTCACATTTTAGGCCTTAATCGTGACATGGGTATTCTGAGCGATTACACATTCACACACACACTTGACTTTTTTCATATCACCGTATATTCCCGCATCATTATTTTATGTACACCATGTTATATTCCATATTACTTGTATAATGCTATATTTAATTTTGACTTCTGCATTACTTTTGTATCTAGGCTTACCTAGTTTACTTTGTTTTTGTTTATTTTGTTAATGGCTTATTATTATTATTATTATTATTATTATTATTATTATAATATTATACATATTATATACATATATGTATGTACATTAGGCTTATATATTATCTCTTGATTTGTATTGCCATTATATTTATCTGTATCATGGGCTATCGCTTACACTACTCAGAGTACTTTGTTTTCCACACTTTTAACTCATTACCGGTACCTTGCTCCCATCATAATCATTATCCCTATGTCTCCATTATTGTTTATCTCATTTAATCACCCTTCTTTATTTATTGCCGACTGTTTATTGTATTATATTGGATCTAGT
>NW_022716012.1:0-551 GCF_011630105.1 Anneissia japonica
TGGCACTCCAAGACACCGTCGTCCGTCGTCTCCGTTGCCAAGGAGGTGGCCAGCAGCTTCCCTTCCGCGTCTTCGTCGTCTTCTTCTTCGTCATACTCCGGAGCGCGACCGAGCATCCGTTCGACACTGTTGTGGGACTTGGCAGCGTTAGTTAGCGGCAGACGCGCGCCTTACTCGTTCGAAGCAGTGAAGCTGCAGTGCTTCTTGAACGAGGCGAAAGGTTCTCCGTCGGAGAAGACAGTCGAGGAAGCGCTCGAGTAATTCCTAAGCGACGTCTCGAGACGAAAATTGGGGACGACACTGTCTTTGGAAGCGCAAAGATTGGGACTGGAACGTCACGATCTTCTCGACGGTCTGCGCATCGACTTGGATGGCGAGTTGCGGAATCTGCCGAGACTCCGAGCCACACTGTACAAGGAGATTGGAAAGAGACTGATTCTGTTCGAAGATTTCGACGCCGTCGTCGGATGTCTGTGCGCCGACTGTCAGCGAGGAGACGAGGAGTTGACCGGAGGAGATCTCCTCAAGTCGTTGGCACCGCTGTACCCGCA
>NW_022716013.1:0-555 GCF_011630105.1 Anneissia japonica
TTTTTTGACAGGATTTCTTATTGTATACCCTATTACAGTATGTGTTTATTTAAATTAAAAATGATAAAAAAATTGTGGGTTATCCCCACAAAAGTTTAAAAAAAAGTGGTGACATGGTCAGATAATTATGGTCATAAATAGGTCATTTAAGATCAATATTGTATGACATCTTAATAATACATTTTCTCAGATTGTTATTAAATAATCAGAACAGTGGCAAGATTCTACTAGTGAAATACCTTATATACAGTATGTATATAAGTATACAGACTATGCTATATATAAATTAAAATACTTTGCTGTGTAGTAGTATATAAATACAATACTAGTTAATACTAGTTAAAAGATAGAATAATAATAATGTTGTAATATATAAATATGTATCTCGACCACAGGTCTCTGTGATTGAGTTGGTAAGACCTTCGCACGTTAAGAAAAAAGTGCTGAGTTCGAGTCCTGGTGGAGGCAATGTTTCCTTTTCATTCGGATGAGATTTTCCTATTCTGTTGCATTTAAATTGTACATTATTATTAACAAAATGGGTTTATCCCATTT
>NW_022716014.1:0-1314 GCF_011630105.1 Anneissia japonica
CACTGCCCAATTACACAAGCATGATCAGGGGAAGATCCAGCGGGTAGCCATCGGGTCCCGTGCACTCACCCGCCCCCGTCAGTCCCACCGAAATATAAAGGTAGAAAAGAGGATGAAACGGAAGTCTACTCTTGTGTTCAGTGAGAACCCAACAGTGGGCAAAATGGGAGCTCGATTATTTTACTACTAACTAATTTCGAATTTTCTATTAATTGACAACGAAGAAAACGACCCGACGCCGATTTTGTTCAACGATTTCATAAATCAGGATGTAAAAAATGCCAAAAATCTGAGACCTAAGAGGAGGTTTCTTTAGCCCGGTTTATTACGGAATGTAGTACACAGATAGAACAATCCATGCTCAGAGTGACGTAACGCATATGCCCTTTCGCGTGGCGGTACGCAGGGCTACCGACCCTTATTGGCCCTTGCGGTCCTACCCATAGGCTTCTCACTCTCTAGCACCTCTTATGTTGAACAGCATAATGTGTCTCTGACATCGACTGTAGGACATATATTATATTAATCCAGGTGGATTGGGTGCCATGCCGGCCAGGATCAACTCCCCCCCCCCACCCCACTATCCCGCCTACATTTTGTAAAAGTATGTTCATTCAAATTTTAAGTCTCATTGAGTGCCATTCCAGCGCATCTGAGGTGCAATAATCATCCTTTGCGACTCCAAGTATAGAATACAGAATATGTTTTTGATTAGACCTTTGCGATGCCCGTTAGAGTAAGAGTAGCAAGGTGCCATTTGCGAGCATCTAGAGGGGTCTATTCATAAAATGTGCTCACTTCAGCCCCCAACTATGGTGGGCATGAGGTGGGTGTGGACTACATGGATTTTGTTCTCAATGATGAAAAATATAAACTCACTATTCATCATAACGGACTTGGTATATTATGCGCATATCATTCTATTGTAAAAGGTATTGACACATATGGCACAATGTACAGTGATTTACTATTGACACTCATTGGCCTGTAGAATATTATAGAGCCTGTTAAAATAAAAATGACCTAGAGTATATTAATATATGAATGAGACATTTAAAATAGGCGGGCGACACTAACATCCGCTAAACATTTATTGCATCTAGTCTACTGGATACATTTAGTGAGATTATGAATCAATGTCTTTTACTATCTGTGAGAAAAAAACTTATGATATTGGCATAAACATCGTTGTTTTTATCATTAACATTATAATTGTTGAAGTAACTGAATCATCATCATCATCATCATATTGCTGCAAAAATAGTGTTTCTATAGGCCTATATCTCACAAAATAAGCCTTTTTAGCAAGGGTTG
>NW_022716015.1:0-1018 GCF_011630105.1 Anneissia japonica
TACTAAAGCTTATATGTATTAAAGGTGTTATGCTACGCTCATTGTCATCTGTGTTTTTTTTTTTTGTAGGGAAGTGTGGTGCATTCAATGGGCCTGCCCCTCCAACACTAAATTTTTCCAAATAAAAAAGTTATAAGCATGAGAGCAGCTTAGCTCAGTCGGCTAATCTGGTGGTAGCCACTGCGTGTGCACTGAACCGTGGATCTCTAGGTCCCTGGTTTAATTCCCATCGCTGCCTCTCCTTGTGTTTCAGCTGGAGGGCTGAATGCAAGTTAACGATAGTGCACCGTCTTTAAGATGAGATGTTTAAGCCGTTGGTCCCATGTGCATTATGGCCTATGTGCGCGTTAAAGAACTCGGTACACTCTTCGGAAAAGAGTAGGGGATTGTCTCCCGGTGTACTTCGCAATCACCATTAGAAGGACCCCACTGGAAATAAGTCTTCTTCAGACTTATGTGGGTTATTTTTGGTGTTGCACACCGAATAAATCCATCCGAGTGTGGCGTAATCATAAATTTTCTAGACCCTCCATCTATGAAAAGGCTGGGGGTATGTGGTTAAAGAGGTGCTGATGTGTAGAAATTATAAGCTGATAAATCCATGAAGTTTAAAACCTCGAGTGGGTTCTGGGTGGTTTTTGTATGTATTGCTAATCTTGAACATTGGCCGTATTCGACTGGTCGTTCTTCGTTAAAGCACACCCACCTGCACAGTGGTAAAATCCTACTTAACGAAGACGACCAGTCGTATGGAAAACTGGTAAATACTCGACAAAACAAAATGGCTGCATAGTTACCGCGATACACGCAGCGTAATCAAGGCTGCTTTGGATTGTGGCAGTATGGGTTTTTCGTAAAAATAATGTTTTCATCCAGTTTTTGAATTCTGTTAGTGTACAATTATTTTTTGACTTCATGTGGGTAAATATTATAATTTTTATTTCCTGAAATTCAATCTAAATTATATTATGCTAAACTGACCAATCGGCCATATTTTTTTTGGTCACGTGCATAATTT
>NW_022716016.1:0-767 GCF_011630105.1 Anneissia japonica
GAATCATCAAAAAGACCGCAATTAACTGATGATCCGTGAAATCGGCTTGCGTTCCTTCTTTTTTTGAAAAAAAAAACCAGACCCGGATTAACGTTGTCATTTGATAGGCCGGGTTGGGGAGGCAACCCTAGTACAGAAGAGTGAATTGTACATATTATTTCGAATGAGTAAACCGGTTGTTTACAATGGTCTATTTGAAATGAGCAGCATATTATTCGAATGGGTAGCACACTATTTGAAATGGGTAGCACATTGTTTCAAATGGCTAGCACACTATTTGAAATGGGTAGCACATTGTTTCAAATGGTTAACAAACGATTTGAAATGGGTAGCCATGATTTAAAATAGGGTAGCACACTACTTGAAATGGGTAGCACAATGTTTCAAATGGGTAGACAACGATTTGAAATGCAGGGCACATGATTTCAAATAGGTAGCAAACTATTTGAAATGGATAGTACATGATTTCAAATAGGTAGCACACTATTTGAAATTGGTAGCACATGATTCCAAATGCGTTAAAAAGCATCCATAACGCGCAGTACATTAATTCAAATGGGCTGCACACTTTCAAATGGGTAGCACATTGTTTCGAATGGGTAACACGCGATTTAGGTAGCACACTATAATGCTTACCACTTTTAGTACTTTTAAGTGGTTAGCACATGTGTTTAATTTGGTATTACCTAGATCGTTCAATGAAATGTTGATACCGGGAAACCTCTTTAAAATCTCCGAAAAAGTACACCAAAGATAGGCCTCATAGT
>NW_022716017.1:0-529 GCF_011630105.1 Anneissia japonica
GTTTGCATCTCTTTGTATTACAGGTGGGTCTTTATCGATGCACACCAGTTCAGATGTTTGTAGGCCCCAGGTTTTGCTGGGGAGAGTAGGGGAGGTCAGCAAATAATAATAATAATAATAATAATAATAATAATAATAATAATAATAATAATAATGATAATAATATTAATAATAATAATAACAATAATAATAATAATAATAATAATAATAATAATAATAATAATAATAATAATAATAATAATAATTATAATATGCGCTAAGTCGGACTTAAGGGAATATTTTTTGTGTTATTTTTACCTTAGCGTTGTGTTATTTTTACCTTAGCGTCATATTTTTTCTCCGTAACATCGTTTTTTTTAATTGTTCCCTAATTTCTCTATTGTCTAAGTTCCCCTTAAGGTAGGTTTTAGTAACATAATAATAATAATAACAATAATAACAATAATAATAATAATAATAACAAAAATAATAATAATAATATTTTATATAGCATCCACCGATTCATACTATCCCCCATTCACTTACGGAT
>NW_022716018.1:0-640 GCF_011630105.1 Anneissia japonica
AACAAGATAGTGTTCTCCACGATTTCTGCATGCAAATTCTGTAATAAAGCATTGTACGGGGCAATTACAATTACTTTTGAACTTTGACATCTATGATCTACGTGCAAATTCTGGAACACCAACCATGTAGGACACCCTTTCTTAATTACAATTACTTTCTATTGTTTTTCACTGAACATCGACACTTCTATTTGTTACGCGTAGAATCGTGGAGAGCACTATCTTGTAATTATAAGGTCATTGCTCAAAATATATATTCTCTCAGAATGTAAGTATCAAAGTATTGAAAACTGTCTTTATTTGTGAGGCTGGAGCCTGCATTTATTAACAAGTCCATCAACAGTAACTTTCTTTTCCGCATTAAAATAAAAGAACTGCAAGATATTCAATTGTACAATTGTGTACCCTACATTTTTGTTACTTTTGGTATTTGTGTGCATCTACATTGATATATTTATTTAATGAAATAAATATATCATGAATTATCTCTTAATAACGTGTATTACAAAGCCGAACTAATGTTTATGTACCATGTATATGAATTTTCTTAAAATATCTTGAATAATAATATTTATTGCAATTACCAAAATAACGTTTTTTAATTTTAAAACACTAATTTTTTAGGTATGATAATGAGTTT
>NW_022716019.1:0-840 GCF_011630105.1 Anneissia japonica
AGATACAGGGAGCGTGATCTGGAGAAGCCAAGGTGGAATAGGTATCAATAGAGTGTGAATGACAAAGACTGATGGCCAGATAGAGGAGATACAGTGATCTGGAGAAGCCATAGTGGGATAGGAATCAATAGAATGTGCAAATGATAGCAAGATAGCTAAAGAACGCTTTGGGATTAATGACTAAAAATAAAGATATTACTAATAATATTTAGAGATAATTGAAAGCAAAGGTATGAGATGCACTTTACCTTGATAGATCTGTCTGTTGACCCACTGACCAATCTGTTTCCTTCCAAATGAAGACACCGTACCGTGCCTGAATGACCAACAAGTGTTTGGACTGACCATGGTGTATTAGTTCTAATATTCCATACCTAGATAGTGAGCAATATGTAAAAATCATGTAATGACCATCAACCAATGACTGATCAACACTTACTCCATGTTGGTAAATACATCTTTTGCACAGGTACTGATATCTCAACTAGTGCATTGTGAGAAAAATTATATCACGCTATAGTGGATCCATTCTGACTTGGGAAAAAACAATTTGGTGGACCACTATGGTTGGTAGTACTGTACATGGACATATTCCAAATTTTGGAAAAGATTAGCATTGCGGTCGCATATCACAAAATGTCATTTTGAGATATGATAACTACATGAATAAGCACATCATCTTTCATCATCTTTATTTAAATCTACACTTTTAAAACAGTGGCACACGAGAACGGTGCATCAACAAAGATTGAACATTAAAAAGTATATATACACAATATGAAACAAAACAAAAAAGTAACCGACATAACAAAGGACATGGTAAAAATAAACCAAAACAGT
>NW_022716020.1:0-566 GCF_011630105.1 Anneissia japonica
GTCGGTCGGCAGGACGCGGACGCGAGTGTGTACTCGACATTAGTCCGTGTACTCCACGTCCGTCCACTCGACGTACGTCCGTGTACTCCACGTCCGTGTACTCGACGTCTGTCTACTCCACGTCCGCGTACTCGAGGACGGTCGGCGAGTCGCGGACACAAACTATTTCCAGTTTCACAAAATGTTTCCAAAGTTGAAATTAGAGACTCGTCTTGTCTGCCTTAACGGCGTACGCGAAGACGGTGGTCGAGTCGAGGACACGTCGATGTACTCGACATCCGTCCGTCTACTCGAAGTCAGTCCGTGTACTCGACGTCCGTCTACTCGACGTCCGCGTACTCGTGGTCTGTCGGCGGGTCGCGGACGCGAGTGTGTACTCGACGTAAGAGCAGACTCGACAGATTTTCGAAAATTTTTTTAGTCCAGCTATTCGAAAATTTTTCTAAGTCCAGAGATCCGTGTACTCCATGACCGTCTACTCGACGTCCGTCCGTGTACTCCACGTCCGTCCGTGTACTCCACGTCCGTCCGTGTACTCCACGTCCGCGTCTACTCGACGTCCGCGT
>NW_022716021.1:0-610 GCF_011630105.1 Anneissia japonica
AGTACCGTAAGCACCTCTTTTTACGGTGCTAGGTAGTCACGGACTACGCCCGGCCATACACAATTCAGCACAATGACGCTACAAGTTATGAGTTATTCTCCTACCTTTACCTTTTGCCAGTGGTTTTACCGGTGGGTTTTTTTTTTGTTTTTTTTTTCACAATTATGTATTTTCATAATTTGTTTTTTTTTTATTTTACTATGTCGTTAGGCCCTATATTATACACCCCAGCAAATACAAAACGTTTTTATAACACTTGCGAACGTTGTGAAAAACACTGTGGTATTTCAGAAAGTAAATTGACACAGCGTTGCGGCAACGTTTCGTTTGTATTACTTATTAATTATTACTTATTTGAAATTACGTTATTTTAATTTTTTTTAAATACGTATTTACTGAGTCACCAAAATACGTTTTGGGCACAAAATTATAACGTTAAGATTGTTGGATAAGATAGTAGGTATTTTTCATGTTTCTAGTGGTGTACAGAATTACAAAATGTATGCCTTTTATCAGGTTCAAAATGTATAAACGTGGATTATGAAAAAAAAAAAGTTACTCCATCTTGCATTTTGTTACTATTTCCAAACAAATATTATTACAATACCGC
>NW_022716022.1:0-1087 GCF_011630105.1 Anneissia japonica
CAATTGTCCAAACGATACAAAAGTAAATACTACATTCCGCCTACCCACTGCTAATGTTTCTTGGAACGAACCGATCGCTGAGGACAACTCTGGTAGATTGAACCTTACACTTGATATTGAACCAGCCAGTACATTCCAAATAGGTGATACTTTAGTAACATACACCGCGGAAGATCCATATGGAAATACTGCTATGTGCTCATTTACAATCACTGTTGAAGGTAACCAAATTTAGCAAATCTAATGAAACAAATAATTGCAAAATCGCATGTATTGTTAATAAATTACTTTGTTTATGAATGAGGAACCTCCGGTCATCGTATGTCCTAACAATTTTACTTCAAACAAGTACGTTATTGATAAGAACGGTTATTATAATATGTGAACTCATACGAAGGTGGGTAGTTTATATAATATGAGAGTTGATGTATCATTCCTATGTATTTTTTTTATTTCTTAAATTATTTTTATTATTAATCAAATATTTAATTATTCTATAAATTCAATTTTTAGACAAAGAGCCTCCTGTTCCAATTTGTCCTTCACTAGTTAGTGGTGTAACAGATCTTGGAAAACCAAATGGCACTGTGAGCTACAACATTAGCATCATGGATAACGTTCAAGTTCATGCAATGTTTATCAACTACCAAGGCGCAAACCAAAAGACCATAAACATTAACCAGACGTACACTGTTGTTGAGACTACTGTTGTATTACCAATCGGTGAAACTGAAATTGAACATATTTTCATTGACAGTGCATTTCCAGTAGGCAATGAAGCCATGTGCTCTTTGATAGTAGCGATTGAAGGTATTTATTCCATTATTCTATACACAGTATATATAAATATGTACAGTGCATAATACAAATACTTTCTTAAATGAAATAACACATTTTTTTTACAATTTTATTTCCGTTCTGGATGACTATTAGAATATCATCTAAAAAATTAAAGTGGTATTTATAAACTAACTGTTCACTGATAGCAGTCACCTATCCATAAACACAGCTATTATTGCTTCTATTACTTACAGATGGCGATTTCAACTACTAAAATCCTACGTGTTAAAACTCATAACAAATTTAT
>NW_022716023.1:0-923 GCF_011630105.1 Anneissia japonica
TTTAGTTATATGTAATTATTTCTTTTAAAATATATAGTAATTTGAAATAAACAATTAAAAAAAAATTTTTTTTTAAATGTTATAAATCAAAACGTTAAATTTTTCATTCAATTATAAATTGTAAAAACTTTAAATGATGATGATTTGATAAAATGATTTTAAATGATGGGTTTTGATAATTATGTGTAAATAATTTGACTACATAATAAATTAACAATAAAGACACCTCATAATATTTTATATATGAACAAGATTTATGAACAACAATTTTTACTACATGACGATATACTGAGATTTATTGTTATCGGAAAAAAAACCTTTCCATTTGTAAGTGAGACAATTTACTTTTGTTGCAGACATTATGGGTTTAAAAGAAAAAAACAGATTGCTTGTAAAAATACGGTAAATAACTGTTATGAATACAAGTCATTTTAGAAGAAAACATTTTTTTTTTAATGTTAAACATTTTTATACGTACAAACATGTTATTAAACAGTTTACAAAACGTCTTAATTTGTGCTTTGACTTGTGTTCAAAGTTTAAGTGAAAAAAAAAAGCAGAGTTAAAAAAAAAAAATTAAAAAAAAAACAGATTGCTGGTAAAAATACGGTAAATGACTGTTATGAATACAAGTCATGTTAGAATAAAACAGTTTTTTTTTTATGTTAAACATTTTTATACGTATAAACATGTTATTAAACAGTTTACAAAACGTCTTAATTTGTGCTTTGACTTGTGTTCAAAGTTTAAGTGAAAAAAAAAGCAGAGTTAAAAAAAAAAAATAAAAAAAAAAACAGATTGCTGGTAAAAATACGGTAAATGACTGTTATGAATACAAGTCATGTTAGAATAAAACAGTTTTTTTTTATGTTAAACATTTTTATACGTATAAACATGTTATTAAACAGTTTACAAAACGTTTT
>NW_022716024.1:0-763 GCF_011630105.1 Anneissia japonica
GAACCACGTCAGCCGCGCCAGGTGGGAGCCGGCGTTCGCCAGGGCGAACGCCAACTTCTCGTCGTCGGCGACCTCCGGCACCGCGAACGAGAACGCTATCGCCGGATACGCTGCTGCGAACAGTCTGACGGCCTCGTCCGTGTCGCATCGCGATCCCAGAGACGAGTAGCCGTCGTGCTCCGGAACAGGAAATCTTGGAATCCACCTCCTCAGGTAGGCGACGAACTTCCTCTTCCTGTTGCCGTCCACGCGTTTCTCCAACTTTTCCAGGAAGGAATCCACACCCTCCACGGCTCGCGGAATCGTCCGCGGACGATGCGGGTACAGCGGTGCCAACGACTTGAGGAGATCTCCTCCGGTCAACTCCTCGTCTCCTCGCTGCCAGTCGGCGCACAGACATCCGACGACGGCGTCGAAATCTTCGACGAAACGATAATTTTCAGCAGGTGCATTGTAACTGACCTGTCTCTTATACACATCTAGATGTGTATAAGAGACAGTCGCCATCCAAGTCGATGCGCAGACCGTCGAGAAGATCGTGACGTTCCACTCCCAATCTTTGCGCTTCCAAAGACAGTGTCGTCCCGAATTTTCGTCTCGAGACGTCGCTTAGGAATTGCTCGAGCGCTTCCTCCACTGTCTTCTCCGACGGAGAACCTTTCGCCTCGTTCAAGAAGCAACGCAGCTTCACTGCTTCGAACGAGTAAGGCGCGCGTCTGCCGCTGACGAACGCCGCCAAGTCCCACAGCAGTGCCGAACGGAT
>NW_022716024.1:785-978 GCF_011630105.1 Anneissia japonica
GTATGACGAAGAAGAAGACGACGAAGACGAGGAAGGGAAGCTGCTGGCCACCTCCTTGGCAACGGAGACGACGGACGACGGTGTCTTGGAGTGCCAGTTGTACTGATCGATTCCGGCGCACTCCATCTGAAACCAGAAGTTTCGCGATCGCGACACCAACTCGGGATCCGAATCGACGTTCGGTCTGGCGTCG
>NW_022716025.1:0-773 GCF_011630105.1 Anneissia japonica
TGATGACAAGAGAGAGAATGTGACGTGACCTCTGTCAGTCAAAACAAGATTGAGCTCTTAAACTTTTCATTTTGACTGTCACAGAGGCATCAAATAAATTCACAAAGAGACTGAAATTAAGGTTCTGGGGATAAATAATGTTTATTGAGTAAAGTGAAATCAACTGCACAACGAACGCACGTCAAAGTAAAAGCGAAGAAGAAGTTACGGTATTAATTCAGAAATCACAATGGGATGCTCTGAATAAGGCCAAAGGAAGGCACGCCAGCAGCCCATACTAAGTGCAAGTTTTGCAGTTTGATCCTTTACTCAAAGAGGGAGTAACCTAAGGCTAAGAAACATGCACTAACAGCATGTATAACACATGAAGGGAAATTGCATTTAACAGGTGGCACAGCATGCGCTGACCAGCAGTGCAATACATGGGAAAAAAAAACCTTGTAATTTACATGCGGTACGGAATGCGCTGACAACCAGTATGCTACCTAATCTAGGAAACCCAACCTGTATGACATGGTACAGCATGCGCTGATATCCAGTACGCTACTTACTCTAAGAAGAACCCTGTACGTGACATGTGGTACAGCTTGCGCTAATATCCACTGTGGTACCCAGAGGAATTCAATAATTAGTTATTAGTTAATACACATTAATAAAACTTATTTGTTTTGTTCTATTGTTCATTTTCCTACTCTTAAGAAGAAACAATGTATATGACATGTGATACAGGATACGCTGATATCCTGAGTAAAATGCAAAGAAATCATATACAT
>NW_022716026.1:0-515 GCF_011630105.1 Anneissia japonica
AAATGTAGGCCGGCTTTCTTTAAACTTACGTTGGGCAATTGATAATACACCTACTAATAGTATTATCAGTATATAAATTGTATTAAATTATATTATGCGCTATTGTTGCAGAAAAGCATTGTCCTTTAAACACTTTCATCATAGACATTTTTATTTTCAGCGGCGGTTATTTTTTCTAATTGACATAACGGAGGAATTTTATTTCTACAATGATGACCGTTGATCTATTCACACAAATTGCTGGTTTTTCTCAATAGATGGTGACTGGAACTTTCAATTAGTACACGAAATGAAGACGGAAGCCGTTGACACAGAGTGGTTTTCGGTCTCTACATTCAGCCATCTGTGCTTAGAGGCTGGGAAATTTGAATGCTTGCGGTTTTTATCTGTTCCTTCGACATGCGATGAGCTTTATCTCTTACATTAATATCGAATCGGTGTAAATGTCTGAAAACTATTTCTACAACGTTAATGAATACTTTACAGGGTGGTAGTTTAGACCGGTATCTGCTATG
>NW_022716027.1:0-1629 GCF_011630105.1 Anneissia japonica
ACATTAAAAAGCACAAAAACAATATTTCATTTTTTATTTATTTATTTACCTTATTGTTATCCTGGGGGGACTGCTCAGGGATAAAATTCCTGGTCCTCCGCAGATCCCAGCAAAGAAGATAACAAACAGTGATACAAAAACAAAACAAAAAATACATTGAAACACAAAAAGCGGTACTACTACCATTTAATTATTTTTTTATTTATTTTCATAGAAAAAATCTCAAAATACCATCTTTAAAAACATTATTCATAAGAAGTTAACTAGATTTGTCTCTGGGCTAAAACATAACTACAGAATCAATACAAATAAAACAAAAATTAAAATTAAAATAATAAGAGTTAAAAACACTTAAGTATGCAAATACAAAGAAGATACAGTAATAAATACAGTTATTGTAGAATACTTAATCCTATACATACAATAGGCATACGCAGGATGAAGTAACGTACGTAATGAAGGTTGAACGCGTTTCTGGAGACGTGAATGCGTAACAGAACCTCAATGTCAACGCATTACCTTCCGAAGCGCGGTGGAAAAACCTGTTTAAAAAAAATTCATTTTTACCATATTTTGGATAATTGCCATTATAAAAGTTGGTTTTTATTGATTATATAGCAGTTTTATACTCTCGTGTGGTAATATTTTAACCATTTTTGCACCCGTGTGGTCTCGAGTGGTCCCGTGTGTTCCGTGTGGTATTTAGTAGGACCGTAAAACTATCCTTTCTTTCCCGATCCCTAGCTAGGCCGAACTAGGCCCATATCGGCCGCTACCTATAGCGGCCGCCCTCCAGAACGGCCGCCAATGCGTGTATATGTATGGAACGCCGATGACGCATTCACAATGCAGTACAGTGTAGTTCGGCCGAGATATATTTGTTTGGAACACTAAGTAGGCGCAAAGCTATTGCTGCTACAGTATCCATTATTTCGTGTTTTATTGTTATGGCTATTTCGTTTTTTCTATAAAACAAACGAATGTACATTATATATGCAATCATATGTTAATAATCGTGTTGTATTATCAGGTATTTTACTGCAAATTAATTAATGTCGTTTTAAGCAATTCAATGGAATTAATACTGCTATGAGTTTGCGAACAAAACATTTTATTAGGTTTGTGTATTAAGTTAATAAATGTTTTAAGATTCATAATATATTTCGTTTTATCTATTTGAAACAAACAAATTTATATGTTGATAATCAAACCAACGGATTTTATTATTTTCATATTACAGTGTCGATGCATATATTGAAGAAGAGAAAGAAGAAGAATGTTGATAATATTAATATACTGCCAAATTATATTTTTCGTAATATAATATTAAAGCTTACAATATTTGATGCTTTATGTTTCGTTGTATATTATGTCTAGGCCTATAATACGTTCTTAAATGATTGATTGATTTTGAAGCAGAAAGTATATAAACGCCACAAAAAGTCACATTATTTATGCCCCGTCCGGCACTCAAAATTTCCGACCGACGCTGACAGTGTGCCGACCGTCATTACTTTTTTCAATGATTCTGTGAATTATTTTAGAAAATAAAACCAAAAAAAACAAAACAGTGGATTTTATTATATTTTTCGTAATATTATTAAAGTTTACAGTATTTGATGCTTTATG
>NW_022716028.1:0-1686 GCF_011630105.1 Anneissia japonica
TGTGCAGCTAATTGATAGAATAGATTATATGCCTATTACTTTATTTACCATATTTGTCTGGCACATTTCTCTTTAGCAACTAATAAATGTATAATATCTTTGCAGGTGATCTTTCTTTAGTATCTGTCTTTATTTTTCATAAGACAATCCTTTCTTATTAATATTTACTGCATGTATCTATAATAAATATATAAAATCTTTTAATCATTATTTGGTTTATTGGTCTGTAGTAGGCCTACATACCTTATGAATATACTGTATAATGCTCTGACTTTCCTCAATGATATTTTGCTCAGGTAAATAATATTTTGATTCAGTATTTTCAATTTTTTCTGAATCATTAATATGTTAAGCATTGGATCTACTGTAATACAAAATAACTTAAATTAATGAAATATCTACCTTAAAATTCTTCGGTTGGTTTTTCAGTGAGGTGCATATGTGAAGTGTCTCCAATCAGGAAATGGGTGTTTTTCAAGGGTTTACTGTATCTTTAGTCATGTGATTTAGTGTAAGCTGTTTCTTCTATCAATCAACCATGACTTTGTGAAAGAGAGACCAAGAACTATTCAATAGTCAATTGTTATTATATTGAATACATAATATTACAGTCAGCACTCCTTTTCATTGTCATATCTGAATAACAATCCAGTGGTTTTTTTTTTGTACTATCGCTCTCATTATCTCAATTCAACAAACAAGACCCAATGGAAATAAATCTTTTGGACTACCTTGTTGGGTTATTTTTTTGATTTGTGTTCTACCGATTCTTTTAATCCTTCTCTTTTCCCCTCTCTTTTTCATACCTTCTCTACTATCTTGTGTTCTATTCTCCACTCCTTTTTCATCTGCCTTTTCTCCTTTTCTCCTGCCCTTCATTTCTATTGATCTCTTTCTTTCCATCTTCTCATATTATGCTGGTCACTATTATTAAAAGAAGATGATATTTACACTTTTTTTTTTACCAAATCAAAGCCATGTATTTCTGAGACAAGAAAGAATTTTTTTTTTTAAATTACAAAATAGAAAATGAATCAATAAACAAAAGATGTTTAAATAAATTTTAAAAACATAACCTTCATAAAATACAAAAGCACCATTCCATCCTGTAATTGGTGAGTTAATTGCTACTGCATGATAATTTCTAGTCTCATTTTTGAAGCAAGAAAGAACCTTCCTTTTTGTCTCAATTTCAATTATAGAATATGATGACTTGATGAGCATCTGGGAATATAGTATTTTTGGCCATCCAGAGGTTGATATTCTTTAAAAAAAATCTCATTGGGAGGGGATCCTTCCCAAAACCCCTTCCCCCAACCCCTTCCCCCAGCTCGAGCCTATGAGCTCAAGTCCCCCTGTCGGACAACTTAGCCCCCCCCCCCCTAGAAAATATATCCTAGAGCCGCCACTGTTTGTGAGGACTTGGTAGCACAAGTGTGGGCAATAAAGGTAAAATTGGTAGTTAAAGTCCCTGCTCTGTCTCGTATCAAAGAAGCATAATTTTTCACACTATTTTAGGGAAGATTTTTTGCTAACCCACGTCCTAAACCCACCGTTGATACATAGCCACGAAAAGTAGAGATCGCTAACAGACAGAACCGTGGTCTTATTCGCCATCAGGAACCAGTACAAGTTAAATTTGGTAGGTTACATGGCCGTAATAGCAAGGAGGTATAAAAATAGTAG
>NW_022716029.1:0-717 GCF_011630105.1 Anneissia japonica
AGGCCTAACCCTACCGACGATTCCGTAAACAATTGGTCAACTACACCAACAAGGTATGCATTATGCAGCTCGCTTACCCTCTCGCGATGAAAAACAAAATGTCGGAAAAGTTTTTCCGACGCATGCGCATATCGAAATTTTCTCCTAAAAACGACTCAAAAATGGTGGTAGGTGGTATATGTTTTATCGCGTAAGTCCTACATTTCTCATCTAACATAAAAAACAAACAATTCTTGCACAACTATGTCCACCAGTTACTATGAGGAAAACATTATACCCACCGTGAGGCACCGTTTAGGAGCCTATTCGTTTACAAACCCGCTGCTCACTTTGCTCACACACACACATATACGTTTCATGTTCGAATTATCCCATTAGTTCCTTGTGACCTTAAGGTCACAAAGAACTAATAAAGCAAGAAACAAAGAGTATGCAATGTAACCATCTAATTTATTTTCAAATCCTTATTCTTGAAAGAGAAATTCTATATTTTAGAAATTTTGCATGAAATCTGTCAACCACGCTGTCATGGTCGATGTTGCATCACCTATCACGATGTATTCCAACCATCATGAGGCTATCTAAATGAGCATTTGTCATAACAGAACGCAAATTATTTTTAATTAATCTCATTGAATTATTATTCACTAATAATAATAATAATAATAATAATTATTATTATTATTATTATTGTTATTGTTGTTGTTGTTGTTGTGA
>NW_022716030.1:0-2059 GCF_011630105.1 Anneissia japonica
GCACTAAGTAAGGCCATGTAAAATAAAACAATTGGTTAGCATCCCCTCCCTACTATCAGAGAGGCCACCGATGTGATTTTTTTTTTTACAAAACACTCACAAACTCCATTTAATAATGGTTTGTTTACAACTACTCTACTGTTGTTCTATGCTGATAGCCACATGGCATGATGCCAGTTGTTTTACGGAGTGAATTGTGCGTGATTATATAGAGATAATTGCATTATGACTGTTATTACAGGGAGATGTAAAACATGTCAGTGGTTTAATTAATAATATATAGTTTCTGCTTGCTGTAGATGAATATAATTTCTTGTATGCAATTTTGGTCTCTGCTGTTATTTTCTTCTCTCTTTTTTCCGGTTTTTCATTGCGATACTCTTTTTTCATGTTCGAAAACGCGAGGAAAAAAAACAAAATAAAAACCCTCCCTTCCTGCTATGAAAATTGATAACATAAGGATGCTAACTAATTTTTTAAATATTTTATGGCCTAATTTGTTCATTATTTCTGGTTACTGTTTCTTATTATTGTTTTCATTTATAAATTCTATAGATATCATTTAGTTATCTCCGTATGCAATTATGTTTAAGAAATGCACTGGTCAAAGTGACATTTATCAAACAAGTAATGTAACAGTTTTTGTTCGAACACTGTAGTTATTTCTAGGCTACTATAAGCTTTTTTATTGTGTTTTAGTTGTTGTGTTATATTTTTGCCTGGTTTTTTATTTAGTTATTTATTTGTCTCACTGTCGGCATATTTCTGCCCTATCATGAAAAACCCATTCAACTGCATTAAAAAAAGTTCTGAGATAATCAACAAGACGAGTTATTGTCTTCGCTCTCTTCATGCGTAAATTTGAATTATTATTTTCACACAATTTTAGAGGTTTTATAGTACTGTATATTGTGTTTTCTAAAGTATCCTATATAATATGAAATGTATGTCAGATTTAATTTTGTTTCATGACATAACCGACTCAATCACATATAAGAAAGACACGAAAGACACACTCAACTGCATTAATCGTCATGAAAGAATCAACTCAACTACAGTTGAAAAAAAATACTAGGCCTATTATTATTAGATAATATTACTTAAAGATTATAGGTGATATTATATCAACTTTTAACTGAAATTATACGAATAGGCCTATTTTACTATGCTGACAGAGGCATAGAATAGAATATTGAGGCACACACACAATTTCTCCCAGTTTGTGATTGTCTAGGATTGTTAGGCTTCAACAATTCGGAAGATTCTAGATGAATAAAGGTATATGTGATTTTATGTTAAAATGAAAATTTGAAAAAAAATAAAAATGTTTAATCATGTTGATAGTGCTTATTAAATAGAGCTTTACTTTCTTATGCACAAAACAAAAAAATTCTGGGGACAACCTAGTAGATAAATCCAAGCTATGCCAACTTTCAACAAAACAATATCAATTCAGTCTGTTCTTAATTTATGTGTTTTTTTTTTATTTGAGATCTGAGTAGGCTATTGGTTTTTTACTAAACACATAACAACTTTTTTTTTATTACATTACCATAAAACATGCAATTTTAGTTTAAATTCCTGACATCTGATAATGTGTTATATATTTTAACCAGTATTGAATTTTTCCGTAACATTCTACGCTGACAATAGATTTTGCAATTGTATTTGTGGGTACGGTATATTGTTCCAAAATTCTGGGCGTGAGGTCCACGGTCGAAGCCCCGGTTGGGTCGGCAAAACCCCCAAAGCAAGAGGATTTTTGTGCTTTATGGGTCTAAATAATGCTATAAAAACAGATATGTTTGAAAACGTCTGTGTCTAGGTGGGTCTGCAGTTCATTAGTTGGGTTGGAAGATTTATTTGGGAAATTTGAAGAGGGGGATTTGCTAGAAAAGGGGGTTCTCCCGTACCATTAAACCCGGATACGGGCCTGTTATGGTACAGTTTATCCGTGTCGCCAAATGCGCGTAATTTACGTTACATAATCATAATTGCCAGGAAAAACATATATTATTGCAGGAAAACTTTGAGGTAATAACTAATATTTGCTTAGTAT
>NW_022716031.1:0-1110 GCF_011630105.1 Anneissia japonica
CATATATATGTATATATATATATATGTAGGCCTATATATATATATATATATGTATATATATATATGTAAATATATATATGTGTATATACATATATATATATGTATATATATACATGTATATACATATACTGTATATACGTGTATATATATTATGTGTGTGTATATATGTGCGTGTATATATATATAAATAATATATACCGTACTCGCGCGAATAAGCCCCGCGTTTGAATAAGCGCCCCTCATAACGAGAAAATTTCCTTAAGCGCCCCGTTTGAATAAGCGCCCCTTCAATAACCCAATCAATCCTGGGACTGTGGATGTTGGCATGATTTGAGGTGTGGAGTGGAATCACATTCTCCTTTAGTCAATATCAAAGTGAGGATATTTATATTTGACAGAATGATGAGAGCTCCCTGGACAGACAGTATATTTCCAACTTTCATCTTCTTTCATTTGTCTAGCCTAGTCCTATTACTCCTTTTCCGACAATTTGCACCTTTAACACATTCTCATCTAAGTTTTCAAGAAAACCTGCAATGATCATGCCGTCCTGCTATTCTCAATCGACCGATGGCGAACAAGCTAAAAACCTCCACTAATTTCATCTGCTATTCTGCTTTTATGCAATACTGTACTCACAACATTCTTGTCATGAGAAGCCATGCTCTCTGGACGATTAACTTTTCCGCCGCAGCACCATTCGTAATTTGCGGTTTCCTGATGTCCCTATTTAATCGTTTTTCATTCAAAATGTGCCTCTTGGATTTAATAAGTTCTCATAAGAACCCCTCGATTTTCATCTATTTCCATAAGCGCCTCCTCAATTTTCACTCTGTTTTTATAAGCGCCCCGTTCGAATAAGCGCCCCGTTTGAATAAGCACCCCTCAAAAAGTGCAAAAAATATTTTAAGCGCCCGGGCGCTTATTCGCGCGAGTACGGTATATATAAATAATATATAAATAATATATATATAATTATTATATATATATTATATGTATATTTATATATACGTATATATATACTTATGTAGGCCTATATATATACGTATATATATATGTATATATATATGTGTGTATATATACATATATATGTGTATACACATATATATA
>NW_022716032.1:0-574 GCF_011630105.1 Anneissia japonica
CATTTTTTCTTTGTTATTTTTACAAAGTTAAAATAACCAGACAATACAAAACTATTATGGTTTTTCATTTTATTTAAATTATTCTTTTTCTACGCCATCGTCATCGGCTTGATGCTGTCGAGAAGGATGGGTAACGTCTTCCGACAGATATTAGCATATGGCGATGCTTACGTCGACGGTAAAAAATGATACGTTGGATAGCGTATGCATTCGTTCTTACGACGACGACCTCCTTCGTCAAAGGATCGCAATGTCCGGACGTCACGTGCAATTCCAATCCAAAGTCGTATCGTTTCGAAAGTTCGTCTCGCGAGACATTCACGGATCCGAGCATACGGTCCGACATACCCGAGTTCAGACACAAGACGAAAGTCGCGTTCGACCTGAAGTTGCGGAACGGAGATGACTGCACCGTACTGCGCAGCTTCGGATCAAGGGATTTCGTGCACGTCGAAGTGGAGAACCTCGACGTGGTTGCACGATTTCGCATGGGAGACGAAGAGTGGTCGGCGAGGAGTCCAGGGAAACTCGAACCGAGACGATGGCACAGCGTCGGGATCAGCAGGCTGGGTCG
>NW_022716033.1:0-567 GCF_011630105.1 Anneissia japonica
ACTAACCATAGTTGGTATTCGGTTAGGTTCAACTCCAACAGCTTTCGGATTGGTAGATACGACAACATTCTATATTTGACCTCTTCCATATTTTTAATTATATTTTTGTGTGCGTATGTGTGCGTGTGAGCTCTTCGGAAAGACTGTGTTAATCGTCGTGTGCGTGTCAGTTTATATTGTGCGTGTTGGCCGCACCCGATGACGTTAAGCTATGTAGAGAGAACGGATGACGTCATGGACACTAGATATAGAGCGGCAGGCGGGTTTTTGTGGAATATCGGAATACGTTCGGACTAAAGAAGTTGTAGCCATGTTCCGATGTTCGATAAAACGTGTCTGCCACCCTCTATATATATTTTTTTGTTTGTTACCTAAAGTTTTCCGTTGGTGTGTGCGAGTGTTCTCCACCCCTATCATCAATCATCATCAACACCGTCGTATCGAAACAAAGGAAACGAAAGAAAAAAAATCGACATATCATAATTCTTTTTTATATATAAACATTTTTTAATTGTCAACAAAACGACCTAACTTAATTTTCTTTAAAAATCCTTTTATCGGCAATCA
>NW_022716034.1:0-751 GCF_011630105.1 Anneissia japonica
CACATCATAATGTTGAAAGGTATCGTAAATGTTGCACTTTATACACATCAATTTTCTAGTAGAGCAAACACCCTATTCTCTGTGTAACCAGTTCCATCATGTATGCTTCTACAGTATATTCATTACTTTCCTATTTTCTAAGATGTGATAGTAATATCTAGCTTACAATTCCTCTGTCTCTTCCTCTTCTTTCTTCCTCATCCTTCTCCGTGTATAAGAGACTGACCTTAATTTCAGTCTCTTTGTGAATTTATTTGATGCCTCTGTATGTGATGTATCTTGCTTCTATAATTATTACTCATTAACTTCTCTTCCTATATTCTGATAGTAATATTTAAAATGAGTGGAGATCCGTCAACTTTGCAAGGTCAGTATTTTTACTGAATGGTGAGAATATCAATGTTGTTGATACCTACAAACATTTAGGTGTATATATCGACAGAAATCTTAATTGGAAGAGCCACATTGATAATGTTATTAAACGTGCTAACCGAATAACGAACGACTTATCACTCTCAATTGCCTTTCTCTTCGGGACAGACGATATATTATTCTGATCTCATTTATATTTCGTTGTTTCCATAAGATAAATCATTGCAGTAGCGTTAGTAATCATATTTATGTAAACCCCCGACGTTTATATACTTTAACTTTTACTCATCCGGTATATTATACAAATGCTTTTTAATTTTCATCTGTTAACAATTTTCCAATTCAGTTTGCTTCATTGCCCTCTGATATTAAAGATGAT
>NW_022716035.1:0-932 GCF_011630105.1 Anneissia japonica
AATTTGGAACTGAAGATTTAATTTGAGCGACAGTAGCTAAACCAGAGCAAGTATTTTCATGTATTCTCTACCGAATTATTTCATTTATATAATTCGTATTTATATAATAAACATTTAGTTAGTTTAAATGTGTAAAACTGTTGTCGGTCTCACACTTTCTGTTATCTCATTTTCACATGTCGTAACAAAAAATGGGGGGTCATCCGGGAACCAACTAAATTAAGATTTCATATTTTCTTTACTTTGATAAAATTTTGATTTTTAGAGTTTCCCAATTTCTTTTGAATTGTTTTACTTTGTATTTTGTGAAACCAACAACAGTTAAAATGGTTTTCGAACCTGAAAGGTTTATTGCTGAGCCTAACCAGGAGGTATTTAATAGTTTGAAAAAAGATCTTCTATGAGAAAACAGGAGATTAAGAACATTTTGGTAATTTTTTTTTTGTTGATGAGAATATTTTTGATAGTAGTATAATGTATTCTTATGTTGAAACTACTAGTTCTAATATTGAGTTGAAATTAAGAGAAGTTGAACTCCAAAATCAAAAAGAAATAGAAATGCAAAAATTAGAGATGCAAAAAGAGAGAGAGGAAATAGAGATGCAAAGAGAGAGAGAGAGAGAGGAGAGAGAGTTTCAATTAAAAATGCGCGAAATTGAATTAGCTAATGCAGTACAGGTAAGTCAAACTTTTTCTAATCCAAGTCATAATTTTGACGTGACCAAACATATCCGGCTTGTTCCTCCTTTCCAGGAAAAAGAAGTTGATAAATTTTTCTTACACTTCGAGAAAATTGCCAATCATTTTAAATGGCCAAAAGAAAACTGGACTTTGCTTCTACAGAGTGTATTAATAGGTAAAGCTAGAGAAACTTACACCCAGTTATCCATAGAACAGAGTTCATGTTATGATCTAGTTAAAGAGGTCATTCT
>NW_022716036.1:0-1127 GCF_011630105.1 Anneissia japonica
TTTTTAAATATTAAAAAATCTGTATCTCATTCACCGTTCCCCAGTTTTTCATCAAACAACTTTTTACTGTCGTAGAAAGATCAGTTCTACAACATATCAAATTTTTTTTTCCCCTCCGGAGCCTGACTTTAAGACATTAGAACTTCTATTGGTATACACAGAATTTCCTGATGATTAGTGTGGGCACACTTCGATCTTAATCTTAATGATGGGGCAAATTTGAGTTATAGCAGGCGAAATAAAGAATTTCAAAATACTGTATAATGGAATTTATATTGTCTTCAATACAACCATCTTTCTGTATTATTTTTAATGTGAAGTGAAACTTTAGGAAGATGCTTGCCTTCGAACTTATAGTTCCTGGGTTAAAATCCTTTAAATTGTAGGTTTTTGTTTTTAGACAAAAACAAAAATTGTAAATTACAGAATTTTGTTTTCAGACAAAAAAATTCATGTCTAAAGCCTCAAAACAAGACTTGGGTTTATAAAGTACGGCAGAGTTTATTACTTATTATTATAGTTAAGTGGCAAGTCACATGACAATTTGAATGAGAATGAAATCTATCAATCAATCAAATGTTAAAACCTCACCTCATCCTTAGTTTCTTGAGAGTCCTTTACATTTGGATTTGCTCGTCTTGCAAGCTTCGGAGCAGTCACATTTGATAAACAAAGTTGTTTCTCTGGTGGTGGCCCACCTTTTGGTACCCCTCTGATGATCACTGCATCACCAGACAAAACCTATGACATAAAAAGAACATCAATTTCATTTCAACAGCTGGCATGTTGAAATTTGAATTAATTATGTGACCTTTGACACAAGTTTTAAAGTACAGAAAAGCATATGGTATATGAATGCAACATAATAATGTGTGAAAAACCAAAGTGACTCAATTCATCCTAATTTAGCAACTAGCAAATAAGAGATCAGACCTCTCCCCATCCCCAGGATGGCAATGTGCAGCTGAGGTTTTACAAACATAGAAAAGTACAACTCTACAGTAGGTTACCTTATGAAAAAACAATGACTTTATAACTAAACATTTATTCATTAACCATTTGACTAGTTGTAACTTCTTCATGCAAGTCCTGACAATGTGAAATACTGTATACATAAGGCAGTCTGA
>NW_022716037.1:0-2272 GCF_011630105.1 Anneissia japonica
CTCTCGATTGTTCGTGGGGATAAATATGGTATGAATCATGTCTAGTGCCTCTTTTATATGTTTTCAATGTGTCAACCATTGACCATCTTGGATTTTGCCCTCTCGGAGTAAAAAAAAAAATGCTATCATTGTTTTTTCTAAATATTAGGACGAGAAACTACATTTTTTTTTTACCTGGCCTACTGTGCCTTTAGAAGTTTTTTGTTGAATACAAAAATTCCAAAAATATTAAACTGCATTCAGTTTTTAACCTTTTGATGAATCACAATGGGTGTGTAACAGATTGTGATGCAATTTAAAACACACTTTCAGGATTGTTGTTTTTTGTTGATGATACACTGTACAATGTTTAATAAATATATTAAAATGGTTTTTGCTTAAACATATGTAGAGTTATAGTGAATATTAAACAGTAACTCTGAATGTGATCTCCTATAGTAGCTCCAAAAATATATTCTGCTGTGGCTGCTATGACAACCATATTGTTACAGGTTTTATTTTTCCCATCCTTTATGTGTGTTAATAAAGATTGACCTTGTATTGTAAAATTGCAACATGGTAGTTTATTTGCGGTGTATTTTGATTATATATATTGGCTGATTCAAGTTATTAGTTTTTATAACCATGATACTGTCAATTTGATTTTGGATGAATAGTATATATTAAAAATGTCGTTTTTTAAATATTATAATTTCAGAGATAGAAGTTTTAGAATACATCAGAAATAACATTTAGAATACATTAGATATAAGATAATAGGTAGTTTTCGACGCCCGACGTTACCCTTAACGTTAACGGATGACGTCATAATTTATTCATCTTGCGTTGCGGAGTACGTTATTATTTCATGATTTTACGTGCTCGACGTACCTTAGTTACGGATTTGCCATGCGTATATTTCGATTTGTTTACAAAGGGGCGGAGCTATTATTGCATGTTTGGTACTAACGTTAAAGTTAACATCATGCGGCGAAAATTACCTAATTCCCAGCTAACAATTACATTATAAGAACGTTGCTATAATAATAATGTTGCAGTTTAGTGTTGAAAACATTATCTTGTAGAACCATACATACGTAATTTCACAACTAAATAACGTTTGAAAGTTACTGCAGCGTTGTGTGATCGTTATTTGGTGACATATCAAATCACAACGTTCACTGGGTTGTAATTGAAGTCTAATTTCTATGTATGTTCAATACTCCAGTCCATTATTTGAGATTCACAATGGTAGGTAATTAGCAGGCCACCTGTTATATATTTAATTTATTGCTTTGAAAAGAAGATAGAAGGTCAGTTAGAGATACAATTGGACAGGAATATTAAAATAAAAAGTCTGAGACAATTCAACACCGGCAGGGTTTCAGTGGCCAAATATACGTTCAGATTTATTCCAAAGTAATAAATATTGTAGATGATGTAGTTAGTCATCTAAAAAAGACTTTTCGCTTGTGGATAGATAAATGTCTTCTGTGCGTAAGCTTTCTGCCATATTGGCATTTAACGTGTATTGATGGTGAATGTCCCTCTGATGTCGATGGCACTGACATAGTAGTTAATGTCATGGAAAGGGCACCCAAAAATGACACTACTCTTTGGTGCGCTGGAGGCTAAGCATATTAACTGCATCAACCATTCCTGAAATGAGCTTAATGACGTATTTCTCATCTAAGTTGCGCCCTCTATTTAATCTCTTCACCTGTTTTATTCTACATTGTATGTTATCTTTTTTTACATTCGTCAAACCTTTCATTCACATTTGCTGATTGGACGAATGTCAATAACATTAAACTACAAAAATAGAAACAGGTTCAGAGAGAGAAAAGATTGGGTATACAAAAATGCCAAACTGTCAGCTTGACAATACAAAAAAAAAAAAAAAAAATCACAGGTGAAATATTTTCCTGAAATTTAGTTTCCTATTCATAAGTACATCATTTGCCCTTTGAATATTGTTCCTATTTAGATTCCTTTATCGATTTTTATTTGATAAATTTGACATATGTCTAATATATTAATATGTATTTTTTGTAACTTGATGAATGAGTTTTAAATCCAGTTGAGTTGGTTAGATTATAACCATCGACTTTAGAGCTCTGATGACAGATATAGTAGAGGCAATATTGCAGTGGTTTGCTTTGTGTCAAGCCTTCCTCAAAGCATTTGGGGTGGCCGTTGCGGTCAATATTGTAAACCTGGCCTTTTTCGTCATCTCGACAGGTGATTTATAAAGTGGATTGATGCAGAACGAGTTAAAATAAAAATTCTTCTT
>NW_022716038.1:0-1144 GCF_011630105.1 Anneissia japonica
GGGCTTCGACCTCAGCAAAGGTCATCGTGACGACGAAAATGTGTTGTTTTAAAAAAATATTACACATTCAAGACCGAAAGTGCATGTGAAAACAGTATAAAAGCATACATTTTATTAAGTATACTGCAGTATCGAAATGCACGCCATCGTGTCGGGACAATATTTCGACATTACATATGTCATCATCAGGAATGAAAAATTATTCATATTTGCAAGCTTATATGCACCAAAAGTTTTTGACCAATCAAAACATTACCTCTAGTAGGTGACATAGCTATGAATAAACTAAAGATCAAAGCATTCTTACCCTACTGATCAAAGCTACATACAAAAACAAAGAAAGCTCCTTTGAAGCTTTCAGCCCATTGTGAAGCAATAGGTGTAGCCTACGTATAGCAAACGCTTCTTTAAACAATAGCATAGACCAATTTTGCGAACTGCCAATAATGTTAGTATTAGAAAATATTAAACCTAATTTATTACTTATATTACAGGCTACATTATCATTTTCAAGTATACCTTGTAAACCTAAAACATATTGGAATGCCTCACAATTTTGTATATGACCATTTATAACACTATCAGATCGTGAAGAATGTTCTTTCTTATTAAGCATCTATCTGTCTTACCAATATAATCACTATTGCAACCTGGACATTTAAAATGATAAAAACAACAGAGCTCCTAAATTTTTGTATGGGTTTGATCTTTAGTAGATATAAAATGAGAGACTTTTTTTGTACTGCCATAATGTTATGAATTTTACATCTTTAACTAAGCGTTTCTTTACTTTACTTTGTTTAAGCATCTACGTAAAATGAGTTCACCTGCCTTTCGTAGATAAGGCAATCTAACCCAGATCTTAATCAAGCTATGCTGTATGTAGAGAAAAACAACAGGTAGGGCCTAATGTACTGTACGATACAGTATTTGAAATAGCAGTCGCTTGTAATGCATCAAAAAGTGAGGCACTCTCTAAATTCCCACGGTTCCAATTAGGGCCCAGATCAATTAATTGAGTATTTAGTGTAAGTGTACGATGAGATGATAAAAATACACCACACTAATTTATATGTAGGACTGTACAATTTATTCCAAGTGAAAAGCGTATTTACAAAAACACTTGAGAAACAAGTTGATGATA
>NW_022716039.1:0-959 GCF_011630105.1 Anneissia japonica
TCGCGGTCTCCGTTGAGATCCAACGGCTGCAGCACGCTCCCGTTCGCACGCAGTGGCGAGATGGCAGGCACGCGAGAGTCGAGTTTCACGGCTAGGCGTCCTCGGTCGGTCCTACGATGATCGGGAAACCATCTCGAGATCGTGCGAAGCTCCTTATCGTTGTAAGCGACGAAGTGAACCATGGAAGCTCGGACGTCCACCAGATCCAGCGCCGACCGGACGAACGACATAGGAAGATCGGGTCCCTCGACTAGGATCTGCAGGTGATCCACTATCACCGTGCTGTCGTCCTCCGTGCGATATTTGACGTCACCGACTATCACGTCCTCTTCCCTGAACAGAAGGTGGACGACGTTGGTGTCCGCCCGTTTCACGGCGAGGTGATCGTTGCAGCGAATGGTCGTTCTCTCGTCTTCAGTTTCCTGCGAAGTTTGCAACCAGGATAAGTTCCTCTGTTCCGGTATCGGCGACTTTTTTTTCAGAGGCAGTCGACGAACCTTTCTCCGAGGACGTCTCGGAAGCGATCGAGCAAGGGCACCGAGTCCGAAGGTTTGGAGACGAGTGCGTCCAGCAGGATCGGATCCTCGTTGACGTACGTGTACCAGAATGCACTCTCGAACGAATTCATGCCCCCTCTCAGTGCCACCAGGTGTTTGCACACGTCGACGAGCTAGCGAACGATGCCCGACCTGGTCGCAGAGTCTTTTCCGTGCAAGTCGGAATAGTCTACCTGCCGGAACGAGGGAATTCCGCGTCGGCATAGCATCGCCGCCACCGTGATCGCCGCCGAATACAGGTCCGACCTCCACGACAGGGTCTTCACGTGCCTGTTGGTAATGACGTGGCTGACGTCCCTGAAGGCGACGGAGGCGAGCTTCATGACGCTCCTGATCTCGAGTCGAAATTTGAATCTGAACACGTGCAGATCGCACCCTTCGTTGGTCATGCGAATCGAACGA
>NW_022716040.1:0-958 GCF_011630105.1 Anneissia japonica
ATTACCACCAGATACGTGTTTTTTTTTTTGGAAAATCGTCTTGTGGTAACGATTTATACAGTGCATACATGAAATTTGTAAACGGTCAAGAAGAGGAATCTGTGAGTGCGACAAAATTACTCAACCGGGCTTCGAAAGCGCAACCTTCTACTGTTTGTGTGTGACAATAAAGTACAGTAATAATAAATTATAGGCTTATTTATTAACATATAGTGTTACGCAATATATTTGAAAATTAAAAAAAAAGAAAACGTTTTCGACCATTATTATGTATTTTCAAGTGTCTTGCTACTACTTTATTTCGCTATATATAATTTCGAAGTAACCGACGGTTTACAGTTTATCTTTATATGTCAAAATTTATATATAGGCTTAATTATAGAATTATCGGAAGACGGTTCACAGCATATCTCTACATTGTATCATGTCAAAATGTATATATGTATATATGTATATAATAATAATATTAATAATAATTTTGGCTTATATAGCGCATTATGCTAAAGCCTCAATGCGCTTAACAGTAAAAATAAAATTCGGGGAAAAAAATTAAGAAAAATACAAGTTAAAAAGGTGAGTTTTTAAATCTGCCTTAAAATCATCAATGGAAGTTGCCTGTCGGATTGTAATAGGCAGAGTATTCCAAAGAAAGACAGAAGCCCAAGAGAAAGAACGACTACCATAATGCTTTGTCAATATCATGTTATGTACGTATTTCTTAAGCCGGGCAATCACTGCGCCCGACGGTCGTTGGCCGATGGGATGCTATGGAGAACGCGACGCCGAGACGAGCGCGCAACAGATCGTTTTTAATGACGTTCCGTTGAGATTGCGACCGAAAACCAGCAGACGGCGTCGCATCGCCTAGTGCTTACAGGGAGCGGATTCGTCTTCGACCGTCGAACAACACAGTGAGTTACCGCTTTTAGTTTACTTTAAATACAAGAATTGTTTCACT
>NW_022716041.1:0-621 GCF_011630105.1 Anneissia japonica
GATATATATACATATTTAACAACCATTAACCACCACTCGCTGATGCCTTCCAGTCGTCGAAACTTGACTAACGAATGTGAGCTATGAATTACAGATATTGCAGATATCTTAATTTCGTCGCACCCTTTGCAATCATACACTTCGGATTAAATGTCACCGTATAACAGTCGATTTAGGCCAGACAGAGTTATGTAAAAGGTTGTATATTATTTATTAATGATATTCATGGCATTTATGTTATTAATGGAAATGTTATATATACATTTTTACATATACATTTACATGAGAGTATAATACATAAATGAATATATATATAACATTTTTCGTTGAAGGGCTATGCTTAATACGATTTTATCGCACTTTTATTATTATTTATCTATTTGTTTCTACTGAGTACTATGCTACGCAGCAAAACTAATTTGAATATATTACAGTATTTACTATGATTTCCAAGCTGCGACCTATACGCTTTTTTCTAGCCTATCTATAATGTCCATTTTGTGTGAGCGTTTCAATCGATTGTATGAGAGAAAGTGCATGGGGTTAGATCTGCACGTGTCCTAGGTCTCCGTGGTGTAATGGGTCTGATACTCGCTTCGACAGCGGGTATCCTACACAGGT
>NW_022716042.1:0-1031 GCF_011630105.1 Anneissia japonica
CAGGTGTTAGGGCACATAGAAAGAATTATTAGAATAATACTCCTTTAAAAAAAAATGTGATGAGGATGGGGTTTTTTTTTTATAACCGCATCAATATTTCCAAATAGTTAATGTGCGCAGGAGTGATAATCTAACAATTTTTTCATATGTGCCCATATCAATTCGCGAAAGTTTCATGTCACAAAAGTTTATTGTTTTACATTAGTTGTAATGCTGTAATTTAACCTCTTTGAAATTTTTTGTGCACCAAGCCTCTTAGTTTTTACAGCCAGGCCTTGCTGAAGACTGAGTGGTTAATTCTAGGCAAATAATTGCGTTGCATTTATCTGTGAAGCAATTGTAGAAGTGCTTCGCAATTAGCGTAAAACATGTCACATTTTGCGATGCGATACTGGGTGAATCGAACGCTGAAGCCCAGTAAAAATTAGATCTTCTTATTCACATTCACTTCACACTTCTGATGCATAATAAATGTAATAATTTGTCATAATTGTGCTGTGCTGATTTTGCGTAATCCCAAAGTTGTTAGGAGACATGTCACCTATATCAATAGTTCAGACCTAAAGTAAATTTGCACAAAAACCAGAGTCAATGAAAACACTAATTTTCAAAATTTTATTTGTGTTGCATGTCTTTTTTATTTATTTGATAAATCTAAGTGAGTAAATCTTAAATGCTATTATTTTTAGACCTGTCTTCTTTTTTTTTTCCCAGGACCAGTTTGCAGAATTCTGAAGTGCGAGGATGCAACTACTGTAGAAAAAAAGGAGGCGATTGAATACTTTCTTAATAACCTTTGTGAAAAGTATGAGGGAAAAGGCATTCGTACTTCTGTTACTATGATTCATGGTGAAACTATTGACGATTCCCATTGATACACTCATGCATGGACCCTATCAATTTGAGGATATTCATAATCTGTAAAAACGTTAAATGTGTGATATTCCCAATGCGATCAAAATGATTGAATATTCTTACTTTCCAAGGAGCTGGAGAAATTGAATTGTATAGTTACTAAGGGACATTAAGAA
>NW_022716043.1:0-1345 GCF_011630105.1 Anneissia japonica
ACTTAACGCTCAATATACGTATGTATGAACGAACGATCGATGTTACCTAGCTAGGCTAGACCTAGCCTCTAGGCCAATGAATAAAACCATGAGTTTAGTGTTTTTATTCATCACTTTATGATGTCATAATAAAGTGTTCAAATAAAACCATGTGTCTAGTGTATTAATTCATCACTTTATATCTTTTATTTAACTAAAGAACATGAAAATATTGTAAGATTGCCTATTGTAAACAACAGAGCTGTGGCAGTGCTGTCTGGGCCTGTTGAGACAATCTAAACCCATGTGCACTGGGCGAGCCAACCAACCAATTAGCGTTTGTGTACGTGAAACAGCAACCATGTGCAGTGCACTGCACTGGGCAAACCAGCCAATTAGCGTTCGTGTACGAAACTATGCCTACTCAGTTTCGTGTAGAAAATTCGACCAGACAATTTTTTCCATGGTGTGCAACACGAAGCTAAGGAGGAAAGCACTTACTTTGAGCAACATTGGTAGTTGTTTATCTCACTCAGTTCAGTGGTTTTAGATTATAACAACCCTGTATTTATGGGGTGCCATACGCAGCAAAAGTCCATGTTAAAATCAAAATGTAATTGCAAAATTCAATGTATAATTTATCAAAACGTAGGCGTAAATTTCTCAAAATGTAGATTTAGTTTCCCAAAATGAAGTTCCAATTTTTCAAAACGTAGTTAAAATTTTTCAAAATGTAGTTCTAAATTCTTTAAAATGTAATTCAAATTCAAAACGTTGGTCTGACTTGATCAAACGCCCTCTCCAAATTCTATTCCAAAACGTTAATCAAAAACCAGCCTGGTTATGAAATGCATTTGACAACAAAACTAGCGTATGGCACTAGACTTGCGAAATGTAAATCAAAACTAATCAGCCAAGCATGACGTGGGCCTGTTCCATTAATGATGGGGGAATCATTTTTCGCTGCAGTCCAATGCCGTGAACAACGCTTCCCAGTGCGTCTGCTAATTTTTAATGGTCAGGGTACCGCGATCACGAGTCCTATGCTTGGCATTATAGGTTAGGCTTATGTGGGCTGGGATTTGCAACAATGTCCTGGACTAGGCTTCTATACTATAGTAGGAGGCCTGGTCCTAGTCTACACCTATAATATAGTAAAATTCTGTATATGTAGTCATATGATTACAGGTTTACATTGTACCAAGATCGATATTAACGATCGCATTTATTTTTCATTCAAAATAAAAAGAAAACTTTAAATCATTTAACTTAGGTATTATTTTCATCATTTTCACGAGAGTACAAAACATACCCTTTTTGCTAACCTACCCCTCCCCCACCTCCCCACTGTGAAAGAGTACCGTAC
>NW_022716044.1:0-7777 GCF_011630105.1 Anneissia japonica
TTTGTCAACTAATCCCGCCAATGACGAAGAAGTCAGCTGCTACAG
Organism: Anneissia japonica; assembly: GCF_011630105.1. NCBI lineage: Eukaryota > Metazoa > Echinodermata > Crinoidea > Comatulida > Comatulidae > Anneissia > Anneissia japonica. The sequence goes on from NW_022716044.1 coordinate 46, forward strand.
CAGTAACAGTTTATATATTATATATATATATATATATATATATATATATATATATTGTTTGGTATCCAAACACTTACCCAATGCCAATAAAATGTTTAAAACACTCTTTAATACCAATAAATCGGTTAAAAAAGGCGGCCATTTTAAATTTCAAAAAGGAGGCCCAAGGAGTGAATGAAAAACCTGGCACCCACTTTTTTCTTGATCAGTAGTGTTTGTAGAGTTGTTTTAACATAAATTCCAAGAATCTTACCCAAAATTTTGCTTTTTCTACATAAGACAACAGACTACTTCATCAATTTCTAATATACTATATAACTCACTTGTACTCCCTTATGTACAGTATTGCAATATTGTATGGGCAGCCGACTATCCGACCAATCTTGATAAATTATTTAAGTTACAGAAACGTATTACTGTATTCGTATTATATCCTTATCCCCATTTGATTCTCCATAAGAACCTTTATTAAGAAATTAAATATTCTTAATATTTATGATCTTCACAAAATCCAAAATTTCCTCTTTTATGTTCAAATATATCAACGGAAATTACCTTCATCAATTTCTTATATACTACAAAATATCACTAATTCACCTGGATATAATTTAAGAAAAACTCATAAAAGACTTTTCAAGACTAACTAAAACAAATATTTTATTACTAAAACTGGCCCTAAATTATGGATTGAATTGAATAATCAACTAATAAACTGTAATAATTTACTAACTTTTAGAAATCGTACCGTATTAAAATGTATCTTTTAAATTATTCTGACCAGTAACCATTTATTATAATATGAAATTGATAACTATGATTTGTTGTTCTTAACTATTTTTTTTAACTTTTATTTTCATATTTCTCATCCACATGCTTTACTATTTTCATAGGCAAATGTATTATGTTTATGATTAATTCCGTTATTATGATGAAATAAATGTTGAAGAAGTAAAGTAAACCAGACTTCATGTGCAAAATAGTTATGCCAACAAGTAAATCGTTGAACACGGTCTATGTTTCTACCCAGCTTAAACATTCTGTTCTATCCTCGGTAAAAGTCATTTGCTGAAATGATTTTTAACACAAGTTTACAGTGGCAGGTCCAAGAATTTGAAATAGAGGGGCCCAGAGAAGGACTTTCACAGATGGCCGTTCTATATCGACCTCAGCCCCACCATTGTTGTGGCTGAGGTAAGAAATTGTATGATCATGGCACCTCTGGAAGGCCGGAAATGGCACTATTAGACTTAAATTTCAGTAGAATTTTCTTTTTTTCTCAATTTTTGTTAAATTGTAAAAAATTAATGGTTGGGGGCCGGGCCTCCCCCTAAACCCCCCACTGGTTTAATATATCAATTTGGTATTTATTTGACAATCGAATCTCTATCAGGTATATACGTATTTTCTAACGGTGTATGTATGACGATGTCCAGGGTCCAAGAGTTTTATAATTATTAATTAATAACGCAAAGAATTTAATAATTGATACATTGTAAACATAAACGGAGTGGTAGAAGTCATGAAAATATTTATGTAAAAGGAGAATTTAGAAACGATTATTTACCAGCTTTCATCTATAAACTGTCAGCTTTATTCACAATTCTCGTGGGAAAAACACATGAATAATACTTACCCTAGGAGCCAGACCAGGTTTTGTATGCACTTTGAGGTGCAGAGAATTTGACATCAGAAATTGGTTTAGGGTGGTCCAAGAATCATTTTTGGCTTGGTAACATATTTTCAAAATGTGGCGAAATGTCAAAAGGTCAGAGTCAAAGGTCAAATCTATAAGGTCCTTGTATCTCCGCAACCACAGGTGGTAGAGAGTTGAATTTGGTGCCAAATTGTTCGGAATATGCATATTTCCATTTGCTCTAATAGAACATTTTGCTAAAAATGATCGGAAATGCTGTTTCTGACCTTTGACATGTTTCAAGACCATAAAAATATGGTCCTAATATCTCCGCAACCACTGGTGGAAGAGAGTTAATTGTGGTGTCAATTTGTTCGGAATATTCATGTTTCTATTTGGTCTAATAAATGAGTTTGCTAAAAAATGACCGGAAATGCCATTTCTGACCGTTGACATATTTTATATATCACAACCATTGAGTCGGTTGCGGAGATACAAGGACCTTATAGCTTTGACCTTTGACCCTGACCTTTTGCCACTTTTTGAAAATATGTTACCAAGCCAAAAATGACCACCCTGAGCCAATTTCTGAAGTCAAATTCTTTGCACCTCAAAGTGCATACAAAACCTGGTCTGGCTCCTAGGGTAACTGTATGAATGTATGTGCGTTTAATAATTTTTATTTATTTATTATATTTTATTTTTTTACGTATTTATCTTTGGCCCCTGCTCGGCCCGGGCCCAGGGGCACATTCCCCGGTTACTCTCTGGGCGCCACTTGGCTGTTGTAAAGGTGTGGACAATAATGATGTAAAAGTTTATTTTATAGAATTCCATTTGAGCTCCTATTTTAACATATGGTAATCAGGCCCGTAGCGTGACTTAATTTGTGAGAGGTTCGTTTCAATGGAAAGTAGAACCTTTGGCTTGTATGATCTCCGATACTCCAGAGAACATTGTAAATAAAGCTGCGAATATTTTTTTTTGTTTTTAAATCTGGACCTTCTCCAGTTTTTGGGCGGTTCGTCGTAACCCCCTTAAACCCCCTTCTCCCACGCTACAGGTCTGGGTAACCAATGTGTTGACTTAAGCGACTCCTATATCAATAACTTGACAAGCTACAGAATAAGTTACTGAAAGCTGCAATTGGTAGACCTAAATTTTGCCGAAGCACCCCTATTAAGGCCTGTTTATACTTCAATGATAACGATAAAAAAGTTAAAAAGCGATTGTTTATATAGAAAACAAAAGAAATAAAAGAAGTTTTTACACTAGGATGATTCGATAACGATTTATCGTATATACGATAACAAAATATTTTAACAATCAAATCAGATGACGTCATAATCATGGAAAAACGATAAAATCGTTGCTACTACTACGATTTTAATGTTTTTCTGTGATTATGACGTCATCTGATTTGATTTGTCAAAATATGTTGTTATCGCATAACTGATAAATCGTTATCGAATCGTTCTAGTGTAGAAACTTCTCTTATTTCTTTTATTTTCTATATGAACAATTGCTTTTTATCTTTTTTATCGTTATCGTTATCGTTGAAGTATAAACAGGCCTTTATTCACGCAATTGAGTGCCAACATTTAGTAATAAAGTTAAATGCTTTTAGTTAGATCTAACAGCCCAGATTTGTTAATAGCATTTCAGCATCTTCTTCATTTTATTCACACTTACTTAATTCCTACTTCAAGAATGATAGGTCTTATCTTAAGAACACCTTAGTCTATCGCGTTATAAATTTTGCTTGCACCGACAACTTTCCGTTTATTAAATCCATTTTTGATGTAAAATACCGTATGCATGTTAACTCATATTTAAAAATATTTTTTTTTATTGATCATGAAATGTGATAGTATTAAGTCCTTTTTATTTATTAAAGATTTAGATAGTATTTATAGATTATTATTGCCTTTTTAAACATTTTGTCTTACGTTGTACTGTATTATATTGTACAAACTTGCTTCTCCTTCGGGAGGTATATGGAAATAAATAAAATGAAATAAAATAATAAATGTCAGTTATCTTTCAAATAGATTGAAGTATAGTAATTTTTTTTGTTCCAAGTATGTCAGCCAATATTTACAAGGTTAGTATCAGAAGAACATCAGGTGGTAGAATCTGTGAACTACCCAGCTGCCTATGAGAACAATTTGAACTGCTCCTGGGTGTTTATTGCACCAGAGAATCATTACATAGTGCTTTCATTATACGATGTTGACATTGAGAGGGGATATGACATCCTGAAAGTTAGTAGTGGAGAAAAGAACACCATAGCGCAAATAACAGGTTTAAGAAACCCTGGTAGTTTCCGATCAACTGATAATGTAATGTGGTTAGAATTCACAACCGATATGTTTGAAACACGTACTGGATTTAACGGAAATGTAAAAGCAGTACCAGGGAATGGTGAGTATAACTGATTTTATCATACCAACTAACTGATATCATTGGTGTCTCTTCTTATTAGGGTGACCCCTGAAAAGAAAGAGTACAAAAGGAGGGGCTCTGCTGTAGTTTCAAGGACAATTACGGGTCAGAGTGTATATTCCATCTTTTTTAAAGACTTATTTAACGTTGATTTAGTGACAGGACACACACACACATATATATATATATCGTTTCTCTTTTCAAAGGGCTAGTGTGATTTTATTTAAGGTGTTTTTAATCAATTATGTTTTTTGTATTTTAGGTGACTGTGGATTTGTATGCAGTGACGGTTTGTGTTTAGAAGTAGTCGTTTGTAATGGAATAGACGATTGTTCAGATGCTGAAGATGAAAATGGTTGTTCATACGGTTTGCATTATTTTTCTGTGAAAATTCTTATTTATCATTTAATAATGTATCGAAACCAATGTCTAACAACAACATGTAATATAAAATGTATTTCAAAATACAGTAGAATCCGCCTTTTGGACACTCTTATTTTAAGAGACACATCTATTAAATGAACACTTTTCTGGGAAAGGAGAAAACATATTTCTTTTAACACAACAGCAAATCCCAATTAAGGAGACAAGGACACTTTCTGAGTGTGCCAAATGGTCAAATCAATGAACAGTTAACCCTTATTAAGGGGACATTTATTTTTTTTATCGTATGTCAACAATAGCAGCAGTCTCATCTAATAAGGAGCTCAATATTTAAAATAGAATGTTTGGTCATTAACCTTGCAACATAAAATATTATTTTGGAACACAGCCTTTGTTGTTTTAATTAAACTTCACATTGGAACGGAAATAATAATATGAAATGTATGATTTGCAATTTGAATGCGGATGAAGACATCCGCCACTTTCTGTTTGACTGCCAATCGTTATATAACATAGGCATGGAAGAAAATATAAACTACAAGTGGAATTTCTTGAGGATATGGCATCTCATTTTCTCCAGTCATTTCTAACATCTTCCTCGATGAATTCGAACAGCTAGCTCTTCATTCCGCCATCCGACAACAGCTTTGAGACATTCATCATTTGGCAGCACTTAAGGTGTACCTAGATAGTTTTCTAGATCACTGAATGCTCAGCACAAAGCAATCATGTTTAGCATAGAAGAGGAACACACTCGTTATTTTACATTTTCCTTATGTTTTGGTCACCAAGCAGAACACAGGAATTTTCAGACATTCAATCTATCGCAAACAACCACCACCGACAGATATTTAAACAAACGCTTGTTTCACCATCACATCCATCTACCAAGAATGAAGTTTGCAACACACTTATCAGAAAAGCATCATTGACCAGACTCTATCCAGAAATAAGTGCAGCATGTAAAGGAAGCCCTGAAATTGAACATTTATCAAATGAGAGATTTCTGAAATCTGTATGTCGACCATATTTGAGACAGCTTTTACACCGTATTCAACGAATTGTACATCAAACCGACAATGAAGTGTTTCATAGTGTACCAAACAAACTACCACGGACTCTTCAAACTCACAAAGATAAACCACCAGCACAGAGCCAGCTAGGAGTTTATCGGACTCCATGTGAGTGTGGTAAGGTGTACATTGGTAAAACAAGACGTGATCTCTGCAGTAGATTAAAGGAATACCAAGTCCATGCTAGGAGAGGGGAACAACAAAAGTCATCTATAGTCATGCACTCCCACAAACAACAACATCGTGTATGTTGGGATAAATCTGATATTATAGTCACTGTACTATTTTGGCATTCCAAACGGGCCAGAGAAGCTACAGAAATTCACAAACACGATACAGTACATCAAGATATTAGATTTGTCATCAGCGATATTTGGTTGTCCATGTTTAATCGAACCTAAACCAATGCAACACTTTTACAGCCATACTGAAAACCATGCCATTGTTTTTGGCTTTCCTTCCACCAAGGTAGAACAATGCCACTGTCTTGGCTTTCTAGCCAGGCCCCACGTTTTTGCACAGACTGTGCATTTTGGCATTAGTATTAGGCTTTTCACACGTAGTCTCAGCTTTTGTTTAGTTTTCAACCAATCAGCAACAAGTCTCACTATCTTAAACATATAGGTATTTCACTGTTTTGAGATTTCTGCAGATATTTTTCTTCTGAAGACGATTGAAGAAACTCAATCGAAACGACGGGATATTTTCAACCAACAACAACATTTCTTTTCATAACTATCTACCGAAAGCATTAATATAAATTAATTATTGCTATATATTCTCATTCTACTTTAACCCATTCTTAGGTCAGTTAATAAAAGTATCAACAATATAATAATAATATAGATTTGTATAGCGCCAGTATCCATCAAACAAGATGCTCATGGCGCTTGATGTGTGGACTAGTAGCTCGTTCAGTATCTTTCATCGCCCCTAAGGGTGCCTTAGTGTCTGCTACCCGGTACCAGGTTTTGTCGTCGTTCACTACATGGGCTGCCTGTACCAATACACTGGGGTGTCTCCCTACTCGTCTCGAAAGATGTACTAGGTTGTTTATATTGCACATGAGCCAATTGTACACTGGGTCTGCGGTTTAAACCATATAGACAAACGTGCCTTTCGAACCAGCGTTCATATTATGGCTGTAGGTTGTGGCCTTAACCACTCGGCCGTTCCCCTCAACTATAAGTCATCATTGTATTCCTTTAATAGTGGTTCTACTGTAAGAATTACCCAAATAGCATTTCATGTAGTAGGTCAACTAGTGAGGGTTTACATCCGAAGATATGATTGCAGTGCTACTGATTTTAGCACAAAATTATAATTGCTTATTATGTCAAAGATATTCTTTAAATGACAACCTTATCTAATAATAATAATAATAATAATAATAATAATAATAATAATAATAATAGAAATAATAACAATTACAAACTAAACTTACTATGTCTGTCTGTACAACAGAACATAGGGCTTTTTCGCATTGCCATAACGATTGTGATGTTGAAATTCCAATTTAAAAAAATCATTAAACATAAAGTAAAAAATACACGATAAACAAAAATACCAAATACTACTAAAGAAAATTATTAAATAAAAATGAAATAAAGAAAAACTAGCGTGAAGACTAACGCGACGTTGAGAGACTCGAACTAATAGCTGCAATGGTAATAGCAAGAGTCATATGAACTCGTAACCACGGTCTGTTTAATGACCACAACTCCTGGTGTTTGTGCAAAAGATGAAAAAAGAAAACCAGAGGTTATACTAATGTGGAGTCTGATTCTACAAAGGTGTAACCTAGAAATAAAACATATTAAAGGAGTTGATAATGTGATTGCGGATACCTTATCTAGAAACTTGTAAGATTTGAACGAGGGAACCGATGGAAAAAAAAAAGAAAAGTAAATGTGTATTTACAATTAATTGTAAACTTTGAGATTTAAAAAGCCTGTTTATAGTTCTTCACTTGCGGAAAATTCAATTCCTGATGTATCGTTAATGTTTAAAATTTCATTACATGGCAAACTTCTCCGGAAGAGTAGGAATGCTACTCCCTCATCAACTAGCTTACATAATTATATTACCACTGGTCTTGCTATTTAAATACGTCGGAGTGTAAAGTTATTAGTGGCCATGAACACCTAGTCTTGTAGTTGTCTTGTTTACTGACTGTAAACCTGTGTGAGTGCAGACG
>NW_022716044.1:8366-13188 GCF_011630105.1 Anneissia japonica
GTTATTAGTGGCCATGAACACCTAGTCTTGTAGTTGTCTTGTTTACTGACTGTAAACCCGTGTGAGTGCAGACGTGAATCGAGGAGCTCTCTTGATTAGCACTGCAACTACGGTAATCGGTACAATCATATAGCAGCTTTCACTCATCATACAGTAACAACTATATAAAAATAAAATTTACTTGCATCAAGAATTAAATTTGTTAGAGATTTTTTTTTTTTTTTTGCTAAGCCGTATTACGAGTGGGAAGTTTAAACATCGATCGAAGCAGCACAACAAACTAAACTCAGAAGGGGCACACCTAGAGCCTAGAGGTACTACTGAGTATAGGAAAATCACCTGATATAAACGAGTTTAATCATCTTACAATCTTAATACCGGTATGGATTATAATTATTATGAAACGCAAATTGCCTTTGAATACCGATTTTTATTTTTATTTTGCAATATAACATTGTAACGAAATTGATTCGGCATTCCGATCCCTGGAAATACGTTAGGTCTACGGCTAAATTTATACCCAGTTGTTGATATAAGGCACCCCACACGTAATATTTTAAGAGATATTAATAGAAGGAAGTGGCTAATAGTGCCGGGGCTTATGTATTTTGTTCGCAATTCATGTTAATTTATGGCAACAACGCTTTACCGACTCAGAATTTTATACTGAACAAGAAAAATGTTGGTGCCAATTTTTTCGAGAAGGTTAACTGGCCGCCATCTAGGAAAACAAGATGGCGGACACATCTAGTCAAACATATCATTATTTGGTATCATTGAAAAGGAAATAATGCACTGAATATTTTGTTCCATTACACTAATATAAAAAAATGAATAGTAACGGAGATATTCGCCATTAATCATGTCATTGTCTGCTGCCCTCGATTGGTGAAAATTTCATCAACACCCAACAGCCGCATAGTATAGATACAATAATTACATATCCTTACTACAGGATTGAAACTATTACCCTTTAGACACAATGCCGGTATTTCTGAGACTACTATAATTTCGGGGGGGGGGGGGAAGGGTGGCAAAAACAAAATAATTTAGCAGAAAACATAAGGAACATAAAATTAAATTGCTTGATTGGGAGCGATTTTCATTTTTAAAAAAAGTGTTAAAAGAACGCAGTACACTCTTCGGAAAAGAGTAGGGGAATGTCTCCCGGTGTACTGCCCAATCACCACCAGAAGGGCCCCACTGGAAATAAGTCTTCTTCTAGACTTTCGTGGGCTATCCTTGGTGTTTACACCGAATAAATCCAATCCAATCCAATCCATAGCCTGTTATCTACAATCCAAGTTTTAATAGGTGAAACTATCCCCGCCGGATACCATCCTGGTACGTCTGAGTTTAGGGTTAAACAAAATCGTTTGGCAGAAAAACATAAGGTGACATGAAATGTTTTTGATACTGAGAGCTATGGATAAGGTCTTTTCTTGTATTTTGTCATTGTAGCGTTATTTATTATTATTTCAATGGGACCATTTTGGAAACAAGCAGAAATGCTTTAAGGGTTATTCTGAAATTTCCCTAATTGTTGGGGTTTTTTTAACACTTTGTTTACCTGTGAAGATTTCGAAACAAATTGCATTAAATTATAATAATGTCAGATTATAGATAATGGATTCACATAATAATAGGCACTTCTCATAAAAAATGGGTAAATAATTCCCTGTCCAACATCATCATTCTGAGTCGAGGTTAAAATAATATTACATAATTGACAGTAAAGAAAAAAAAACAAGTGAGCTAAAACATGACTGCCTAATTTTAAGAGCATAGTAGGCTTAATATCAAATTGTTAGAAATTAGTATGGACCTCAGATGATAATGCAAATGGAGTGTCATTGTAGCGTTATTTCTTATTATTTCAATGGGACAAATTTGGATACAAGCAGAAATGCTTTAAGGGTTATTCTGAAATTTCCCTAATTGTTGGGGTTTTTTTTATAACACTTTGTTTACCTGTGAGGATTTCGAAACAAATTGCATTAAATTATAATAATGTCAGATTATAGATAATGGATTCACATAATAATAGGCACTTCTCATAAAAAATGAGGTTAAAATAATATTACATAATTGACAGTAAAGAAAAAAAAATAAGTGAGCTAAAACATGACTGCCTAATTTTGAGAGCATAGTAGGCTTAATATCAAATTGTTAGAAATTAGTATGGACCTCAGATGATAATGCAAATGGAGTGTGATTTAATACTATTTTATGAAAACTCTAGTGTCCAGCACATCTCAGTTTCCTCTATGCTAGGTGGTTTTAAGCAACAAGAAAGTATTATCAATTGTAAGTTACCACGACAAAAACATTGAACACTGTAGGGGTCCCAAGTCTTTCGGAACTCACACGTCAAGAGTCTCGGAAAATCAAGACGGTCTCCAGCACTCCTGCAAACAAGCAAGAATCTCCGCAAATTTATAATTTTGCATGTTTTCAATTTTTTAAGGCAGTTAGTGCCGGTGGGTATCACTATGTGTAGCAAAATATAAAGAAATGTATTAAGAAATCTTTAACCAGATCAGTAGTACAGTACAGGGAGGAGGAATGCCGGCCGGGCCTCCTAAATATGAAAGAAATGGGGTAGAAATGAAAATTATATTCAAATTTATGTATGAGAGGGCCCTTTCCGGCCATCTAAATGTGTCACAATCATGAATGTTTTCTTCAGCTCCAACCATGGTGGGGCTGCTGTGGTTCACACCCTCCATCTATGAAAGTCCCTTCCTGCCCCTTCGACCCATCACCGCAGATCTCCCGGAAATGACTTCTTCCAACTTTGAACACAAGTATTACTATAGGTGCCCGCTTTTTGTAGGTAGATTTTTTTCATATGCGGATAGTTGTTTCAGCTACCACCAGCACACCATAGGCGAGCGTGCCGTTCGAACCAGCGCCGATATTATGGCTGTTGCTTGCGGCGCCTCTGCTAACCGCTCGTCCATTTGACTCGAATGCAGGAAAGTGCTAGAACACACCCCTCTGTTAACATTATAAATGAAATTACAGTAGAAACTCTATTATAGAGGACACATTCGAGACCAAACAAGTGTCCCATTAATAGAGATGTCCCCCGGATAGGGTACTCCTATTAGGGGACACTAAGCAACAATGTGAAATTAACCCCTTGGGGGTTTAGCATGTAGCCATACAATGAGAATGTGTTCTTTGATTTCATTTGATCTATTTATAAATTTAACTGAATTATGATAATTCGCAATGCAAATACAATACATTAATGATGGAGTAGGACTAATAAATGTAATTAAAACAATACATGGTGAATATTGTTTCAGATTTTCGTGCTATGACAGAATTATAGAAGAACGAATACAGCTCAGTAATGACTTACCGTAAACATCTGGGTGAGGGTTACAGTATGGCGGATCCAAGGAGAGGGTGGGGAAGGACAGTCGCCCATTGCCAAATTTGCTTTTATTAGGATATTTTGGTAAAATTTCATGAATTATTCATAACTCTCCTTTAATAGAACATAGGCCTATTTTGTGCATGTGCTATGCAAGCCTGTGTCAGCCTGATAATGGTAAGCAGTGTACATCATCACGATGGGACCTAGTTTTCAGCCCTTGTATGAACCTTGTATTCGAATCAATGCAAAAAATAAAACAGTGATTTAATTGACTCTGATTCTGAATTTTAATACATTAGCCAGCATTTACTATCGAAAACACAAAATCGTGATGATAAACATTAGAGAGAAAAAGGTGGAAGAGTTTAGAGGAGCTGTCTTAGACTCGACTTTGCTAGATGTCGGTACTGATACTGATTTTATGATGATGATCATGACTGCGTTTTTAATTAACTTAAATATGAAGAGACAATCAAAGCTGACAACATATTTTAAGCCAAATGCCAAGAAGGTACTAACTTGACTTCTGTATGCCAGGGGTGCAGCCATAGGGTTTCCTGATCCCCATTAAATTAATCAAAATTTAGAAAAATATAACGATTATAGTAGTAAATGATCGGTACCGTAGTGTGAAAATAATATAAAGAATGTAAGCCACCCTCCTTTTATATAGATTTACAGAGAAACTGAGTGACCCGATTTGCCTCATCTAGAAATCTCAAATATTGTGCGTACAGCACAGTAAATTTGAAATAAAAAAAAAAACAACAAAAAAAACAAAAAAAAAACATTTTGTTACAATCTCAGTAAGTCACTGATTACCTGTATCGAGGTGGCAAATGAATACACAGTAATTTATTACATTATTATTTGGTATAATCAGGGATAAGTGTAAATATAAATCTTCCCTGGTATAAATCAGTTTACCTCTCTGTGCGAACACCTCCTATGGAGTGCGATATCGCTCAGTATTCGGTTCCTGAACTGCAGTTCAATGATAAATTTACTGCAGCGAGTTCTCTGGCCTCTGATTGGTAAAAAAAAAAACTCGCAGCGGTTACGTAACTTAAACTCACTGCAGTAAATTGTTTTCTGCTCTGTGATTGGTTGGAATTTGTTGCCAAGAAACTTGCTGCAGAAAGTTTAATATACCATCCAAACGCTTTGCTACGAAGTATTTGATTCGTCGTTGAATTAGATGCTATACCACCATGCATGAAGAGTATTATAACGTATAAATGTATTACACTTGCATTTTACACCACAAGACTCAAGACTCAAGATCCCATTTATTGCCATATACAAGCTTTATGCCCATTATTCAGCAAGAATAATGATCTGGTGTAGGCCTATATTATTATTACTACTGGTGAGATAACAGTTTATTTTTTCTGTCTATATTATTACTTATGCCCATCTAGGCTATATATATAC
>NW_022716044.1:13660-19101 GCF_011630105.1 Anneissia japonica
TTAGTGGTCGTGGGACTCTTTTGGGCCCTACCTAAGCTGGTCGAACGTTTCGTTTGGGACTGTACCCTAGCTGCACTGATGAGGCCTAGAAGGCCGAAACGGATCCGTCTGCAGATATTGAGTTTCCTTCCAGTGGATGCTTACCCAGTAACAACAGATCCATGGGTCTTATTTTTCAAATTTAATTCAAGTGTGAAAAGTCAATATGATATTGAAGCTAGAATACATTCAGATGATAAACATAGGCAAAGATGGATTGATATACGCACTCAATAAAAAAAAATAAAAAAAATTATTAGGTATCAGTATGGTTTCTAGCAATATTGTTAATGTAAAGTGTTCCAACTACATACTGTACGCCTTTATAAACGACTGTACTGTATAAACAAATGGTTTTATTTTATTCACAAGCCGACTGTGGTTCGATGAACTGATTGATGGAATATTATTATTGATATATTCCAACTTCAATATGGGATAATTAGTTTTTCATAGCATTCTGCACATCTTGGATTGTAATAATGAGCCATAAAGAAATAAGAGTACCAATCCGATCATTGATGAACTGTTACTAATCATGTATGTGTTTATGTAAGTGTAGGCATCTATATGCATGTACGCGTGTATATAAGTATATATATACATATATGTATATATATATATGCGTTTGTATATGTATGTATGTAGGTGACAGTAAATATATATATATATATATATATATATATATATATATATTATGAATTATATCACGGTACATTGAAGAGATGAACCCTCTGATACTTTGATTTGAAAGAAACAAAAAAAAAATTAAGGAAAAAAAGTAAGCAAGTTTGTATTAATATTCATGTTTTTTGTTTTTTTTTTGAGAAAAAACAAATCTATTCAAAATATTACAATGAAAATAATGTTAAACTACGAACTACTGTCTATGTAGCTTTAAAGGGACTAACTTTTAGTGGATGTTAAATTATAAGAAAGTGTCATTATCATTATTATTATTATTATCATTACTATCACTATTATTATTATTATTCAATGGCCTTTATAATTACCAGTATGTCATTATTTCATGTGTAAAATAATAAAAAAAAAGTTATTAAACTAAGAAAAGAGAAATGAAATACAAGTGGGTGCAACTCCCACAAAAGAGGAAAAAAAAGAAGAGATTCCTTCCAGTGGATGCTTAGTTTATTTTGTCATTCTGATCGGATTTTCTCTACTGTTCCGTTTTGATTTAAATTTTAAATTGTTTTGCATTATATGGCTGTTTTATGGGTGTTTCCCATTTGCCTTTCAAACTTATATATTATTTAAGAATCTCTATTGAGATCCAGCGCCGCCATTGATGCACGGTAGAGATTTCATCTTTAGATCTCCGATCTTGTTCACAAATTCACGGACTAGTGCTGTCTCGTAAGAATTTTGTAGGACGCGTTAAGAATGACAAAATATTCTCTGTATCTACTAGAACCGAGCCGCATAGCTTGTATTCCACTATTTGCATTCACACCTGGGGTGTGTATATTATATTGCCGTGGTTTGGCTCTGTAATCATTAGTGGTCGTGGGACTAGTTTGGGCCCTACCTAAGCTGGTCGAACGTTTCGTTTGGGTCTGTACCCTAGCTGCACTGATGAGGGCTAGAAGGCCGAAACGGATCCGTCTGCAGATATTGGGATTCCTTCCAGTGGATGCTTAGTTTATTTTGTCATTCTGATCGGATTTCCTCTACTGTTCCGTTTTAATTTTAAATAGTTTTGCATTATGTGGCCGTTTGCTGTTTTATGGGTTCTTCCCATTTGCCTTTATGTTGCAATAAAAGTTATATAAAGATTGAACTGGAGCATCCTTTAAATTGTAACTGTAAATTAAATGTAATAATAATAATAATAATAATAATAATAATAATAATAATGTTGTTATTATTGTTATTATTATTATTTAATTAATAATAATAATAATAATAATAATAATAATAATAATAATACTAATAATAATAATAATAATAATAATGTATGGTTTAAAATTTCAATACCATTAATGCAAAATATCGAGATTGTATATTCTAACATTACAATAATCCATACAAAAAAAGGTGTATGGTTAGAGCATCAAAATCATGACATTAGACACAATATAGTAATTAAAAGTGGTTAATAATGGCAGGAAGCATAATTATAACAAATATGATGTAATAAGGGTCATAATAAGCATTGAACAAAAGCTATAGTAACAGTATAATGTCACTATAATAAGAATCGGTAATGATAAGAATCGCATAATAAAAAGAAAATAATTATAATACTGAATAATAACAATAATATTGATTAAGTAGATAAAAGTTATGATAGTATTGCAGGAACAGAAGCATCCTGCAAAATAGTGAAAGTATAATAGGATGTCAATGTAGGGAAGATCAACATAATAATGATAATAATGATAATAATAATAATAGCATGTATGATAATAGAATAATAATATTAATAATAAAATGATACATAGAAAAAATAATAATAATAACACAAACATAAAAATAATATTAATATTAATATTATTGATAAAAACAATTATTATTAATAAATGCAAGGTGACGACAAATACAACATTATACCATAATAATCAGAATGAATAAAAAAAGAAAAAAAAATCAATCAGATTAAAACATCATTCATTCATGATAATAGGGAACAAAAACATAATTAAAATACAAATTGATAATAATAGGATAAAAATTATAATGTAATGAAAGTTGTAATAAGCATTGAAGGATATAATGTTGATCAGTACATTTAAAGACTACGGAGGTCGGATGTTGACCTGGTGACAATCTTTTTCTTTCTTCAGTAGGCAGTTTATTCTTCCATCATTGACTGAATCAGTTTGTTTGTTAAGTGTTGGTTTTTATGTTGATTTATTAATTATTTTTTTGCTACACGGTATTTTGCAGCATTTATTTATTTATTTATTATTAATTTTATTTTCTTGAATTTTATAATTGAGGGCCATTTTTTATTTCTTGGTTCAATTCTTGCTTATACAGTATTTAAATATTTGAAGATTAAAAAATATATATATATCATTTCTATTACCGAATTTTTCATTGGGGCCATTTTTACCTACCTGTCATATGGGGCCATTTTTACCGGGGCCATTTTTCCCGGGGCCATTTTTTCCGGGGCCATTCTTACCCACATTCGTGATGGTCAGGGCATGAGTTTGATCGGCGTCTGGAGCCTCAGGCGATTATTAATCAAATTTACAATTGTTGTAGCATGAATTCTTTATAATAACAATATTATGAAATTCATGTCTTGGAATGGTTTCCCTAGACAATTAGCTAGCAAGCTTTTGGATAAATTTGTTTCTGATACTCCTAAGCCTAATGATGCTAATGATGACAATGAAAATGTTAGTATAATTACTAAAATTTGGGTACATATTCCATACATTGGTCGTGAAGGAGAAATACTCCTCCGTAGATGTATTGGCAAAATCAAAAGAAATCTAACTAAAGATGTTAAATTCATTACTTTATGGAAAACTAAAAAAGTATCATATTTCACCTCAACAAAGACCTAACACCTAACGAATATCGTAGTTCTGTTGTGTATCATTTTAAATGCCCTGGCTGTGAATGCGACTATATTGGTAAGACAGACAGATGCTTTATAACTAGAGTATCTCAACGTTCTACAATCTCTAACAGTGTCATACACAATCATAATGAGTCTTGCGATGCTTTCAATATATTTTAAAACTTCATAATTTGCCTAACACAATTAAAGATGATTTCATTGTTAATTTCAAATCTCTAATATTATACTAACACTGCAATAATTGATAGTTCTCCTAACTGGTCCCATTTACTATTTAAAGAAGCCCTTGCTATCCATCGCCTTAACCCTAAATTAAACTGTGGTCTCAAAGCATCAAGCGAGTTGAAATTGTTTATCTAATGTAATCTAACCCAACTTAATTGCCTCTCTCATAATCACCATTCTGCTTAATCACCATTGTTATTGTACTAGCTTTTTAATCCCCTCATTTAAATATTGTAGCATTCTTTGTAATCACTATCTAAGTTTTCTCATTCCTGATGATGACCCAATAAAGGTCGAAACATTGAATCATGGCCTCCCTCTCTTTATTCGGAGTAATGTTCATTTTATGAATTCTTTATATTATCATTTATGTTATTCAACTGATAATGATCTGCTAGGTACAGTAGGTGGCATACCCTTTATGACATGTTTAAACTATGCATTAGTCAATGTTACATGTATCATAATTATGCAGCTCAGTTATTCTTTTATGTATTTTAGTCGTTTTAATAAGGCGGCATTCATTTCATCACTATCTTCAGACGCGATGTAGAAACAAATATGACGAAGATGATGATTATCGATTATATTTTCATTATTTATTTGTCGATGGTTGACAAGCAGTAAAAGCTCGCAAGAATTAAATCGACTGTAGATCTATCGAACAAATTCAGTTAAATCAAACAAATCAAACTCGACTCCAAGATTTGAACCCGAGATCCCCGACATACCATGTGGATGCACTAACCGACTGAGTTATGGGGTCCAGTAGACTTGAAGCCATGCCAAATCAACTTAACGATAATATAATATGAATTAAGAAGAAAATAATATTGAACATATTTGGGATTTGAACCCAGGACCTCCGTCAAGCGTTGTATTCTGCCCGCCTGAGTTATGGCGGTCCAATAGAATTGCAACCATACCCCATCAATGTAACGATGATTTAATAGGAAATAGAAAATGAAAGTGGACCTCTTTAGGATTTGAACCCGGAGCATCCTTTATACTGTTTGGAAGCTCTAAGCGATGATATATATGCCTACGAAATAAGATAAAAATCAAATTTGATCTCTTTGGGATTTGAACCTGTGATCTTCGTCATACGTTTCGGAATCTTCAATGGATGGGGTCAAGTAGGACTGGAGCCATATCTCATATATCGGCATAACGATGATAGGCCTATAATGAAATAAAGGAAAATTAAATTGAACCTTTTCGAGATTTGAACCCGATCACCCTGACACCATATAATCCGAGATACGGGATATATAAATTTGACCCCTTCTGGATTTTGACCCGACACCCTCCAATCCCACTAGATTCAGGGCGGAATCTTGGAGCTATTCCATCGCCGCCAAGATGGGCCTACAATACGAAAAAGTGAAAAAATAAATTTCAATCTACGAGAAAACTGAGAATTTATTTAAAAAAAAAAAGGTGGAAAAATGGATAGTGTTTCATTACAAAGTGCGACAGAAATTATTACAAAGTGCGACAGGTCATTTTATTACAAAGTGCGACAGACAGTTATTACAAAGTGCGACAGCTCAGTTATTACAAAGTGCGACAGACCTTATTACAAAGTGCGACAGTTATTACAAAGTGCGACAGACTTTAT
>NW_022716044.1:21122-30828 GCF_011630105.1 Anneissia japonica
ATCTGCAGACAGTACCGTTTCGATCTTGTTAGATCTCATCATATATATATGTATATATATATGTATATATATATTTATATATATATATGTATGTATATATGACAAAATCAGACTGATTAACAAGAAGTTGAATGAGGTATGCAAACATGCAAAGACGAAGGAGGTCTATGCCACTAGGCGACGTTCGAACACAATCCTCTCAACAAAATAACGTTTAAATCCTATCTCCTATAGCTAATGTTTAATCTTAATCTATGTGTACGAGACGCGTGCTTCGCTCACTTCATATCATCCCCACGCTACTGTATACGTTAATACTGTACGGCCGTCACACATATCAACCACACACGTGAGAGGACGTTACGCAGGCGTAATAGGTTGAAAAGAACTGCTGAATATTCAGGGCTTTTTGGGGGGCATTTATTTATGGGAGCCATTCATTCAAAGCGGAACGAAGCTTATTCGTATAAATACGGATGCGAGTTTGTATTGTAAAATATGTCGGTAGTATGCACTATCCTCCTTAATTCATACAAACACAAGCATTCAACTGAAAAAAAGCATCAATTTATGTAGGTCTATCTTAATTCATAGATTATAGTAAAAAGAGATAAGATGCTCTCTGGGCCTATGGTATGTGACACTATCAAAACGGTAATTCCAAATTCTGTACATCAAGTAGGCCTACACGCAAATTCAAGGTAAAACCAATGAATAGCCTTACAAAACATGTAGGCAAACTAACAGTTGAGTGCAGCAAGAGACAAGCTCCCCAACCAGAAGCTTCGAATAACTCCGCCAACGAACTGCCAGTAAATGTCAATACAGTTTTCGTCTTATACTGCTTATGCGGACGTAATATGAACACCAATCCATTTCCGCCGTATTATTGTTCACCCGACCTATTCCCGCCTTATTATTGTTAGCCTAATTACTGTCGTTGTAGAGGAAAGTAAGTTTCATCTAACCTTCCCATCATACTCGCTGTTTCTCGCTATAAATTGACTTGTGATTTTTTTCAACGTAAACTAGCTTTTACATATTTTTTATTGATTGTTTATGCAAGATAATTAAGCTGTGAAGTTAAGTTGAACATAAGGTACATGCTCGATTGTATAAACTTAGAAAGTGTTGCAAATTTGTGTCCCATAGGCTCTGATCATCGAGACAACGAAATACTAAAATTCGCCTGGAACTAAAATTCGTGCTACACCGGCCCTAAACGCTTCTACCCATAGACAAATGCAAATAATTGTATAGAGCAGCAAATAATGCCAATGTACTACGTAAAACACCACAGAGGATAGTACCAGCATTCAAAAATAAGTTTTCGCTCGCAGCGCCAATATAGTATTATTGCATACGATACGATAAAGGTCGAGTAGAGGCTCAGGGATGGTGCCAGGACTTGCACGATGGGGGAGGGGGTCCGAGGTCCCCGACGACAGAAAAGTGGGAGTGGTCTGGCGCTGCTTAATATTCCGAAAGTTGTCTAGGGGGCGCCCCCAGAATTTTTACAATTTATGGGTTTCAAAGGCTTATAATCGATTTTTTAGGTCTGTTAATATATAGAAAATACATATAAATAGTGGTTTTGCTCCCCGACGTTGTCCTGCCTCACCGCCCTCTTCCCTCAATTGGAGCACCCCTGGTAGGGTTTTTTTTAATCCTCGCTTAAAGCAATATTACAGGATACAATACTCCAATAATGTAGGTGGGTGTCTTGCACTGAATCCAATTCCCAAAATAAGTTATTGCTTTGTTAGATGGAGAAAATCCCCACCAAGGAACATTTTCATCATGTATAGTGGCTTCGTATAAGAATTTGCTATACTCATTGGAACCCAATTGAAATATAACATTAACAAAATATGTTATCTGGTAACAGAGTATCAAAATGTGGCGCCTGTATTTTAAACCATCTATTTATTAAACCCGCAGTGTTATATAAAAATAAATCAAAATAATAATAACAATAAATATGGTAACACAACAGTGCTGATATCACATGTACCGTACTCGCGCGAATAAGCGTCACGTTTGAATAAGCGCCTCTCCTAACGTGAACATTTCCTGAAGCGCCCCGTTTGAATAAGTGCCCCTTAATAATATCATAAAATTTTCTTTTTAGCAAGTCAATAATCCAATCAATCCTGGGACTGGTTGTTGGCATGATTTGAGCTGCAGAGTGCAATCACATTCTTCTTAGGTCAATATCAAAATGAGAATATGTTCTCTGGACGATTATCATTTCCGCCGCACCCGCATTCGTAATGCCTTTATATAAACTTTTTTCATTCAAATAGTGTGTTTTAAATATAATAAGTTGCCATAAGAACCCCTCGATTTTCATCTTTTTCCATAACCGTCCCCCAATTTCCACTCTGTTTTTATACTCATTTAACATATCAATATATCATACAAATGTTCTATTATAGTTAAATTTAAGTTTATGAAGAACAGACACAACATGCAAAACAGTTAAATTTAACATATCAATATATCATACTAATGATTTACTATGGTTAAACGTAAGATTATGGAGAATAGATATAAGAAACTATGTCATTCATTTATCATAGAAAATACATATAAACAGTGGTTTTGCTCCCCGACGGTACCCTGCCCCACCGCCATCTTCTTTCACTTAGAGCTACCCCTGGTAGGGTTTTTTTTATCCTCGCTTAAAGCAATATTACAGGATGCAATACAATACTCCAATAATGTAGGTGGGTGTCTTGCACTGAATCCAATTCTCAAAATCAGTTATTTTGTTAGATGGAGGAAATCCCCACCCAGGAACATTTCATCATTTATAGGGGCTTCGTATAAGAATTTGCTATACTCATTGGAACCCAATTGAAATATAACATTAACAAAATATGTTAACTAGTAACAGAGTATCAAAAAGTAGCGCCTGTATTTTAAACCATATATTTATTAAACCCGCAGTGTTATATAAAAATAAATCAAAATAACAATAATAACAATAAATATTGTAACACAACAGTGCTGGTATCACATGTACCGTACTTGTGCGAATACGCGCCCCTTTTGAATAAGCGCCCCTGTTACAACCGCTAATGTAGAAAACAACAGCTAATGTGGTATCAACAGTTAATGTAGCACATTCAACAGCTTATGTATTAAAACTCCCCGCTAATGTAGAAACACCAACAGCTTATGTAGTAAAAAGAAAATCAACCCCAGCTAATGTAAAACGCTCAACAGCTAATGTAGTAACGAAAATTGCCTCACAGCTAATGTAACTACACTGTTAAAAATTTTCCTGTAAAAATACCGTCAAAATACTGGCAACCAGGACGCCAGTACTTTACCGTAATGTAAAATTACATTTCCGTTAAAAATAAATTTCTGTAAAAATACAAAAATTAATTTCTTTAAAAATACGGTAAATTACTGTTGATCGAAATACGGTAGTCAAACGTAATGTAAAATCACAGGTACCGTTATTATTTTTTTCCTGTAAAAATACCGTCAAAATACTGGCAACCAGGACGCCAGTACTTTACCGTAATGTAAAATTACATTTACCGTTAAAAATAAATTTCTGTAAAAATAAGGTAAATTACTATTGATCGAAATACGGTAGTCAAACGTAATGTAAAATCACAGGTACCGTTATTAATTTATTCCTGTAAAAATACCGTCAAAATACTGGCTATCAGGACGCCAGTCGTCAACCGTAATGTAGAATCACAGGACCGTTAATAATTTATTCCTGTAAAAATACCGTCAAAATACTGGCAATCAGGATGCCAGTCTCAACCGTAATGTAGAATCACAGGACCGTTATTAATTTATTCCTGTAAAAATACCGTCAAAATACTGGCAATCAGGACGCCAGTCGTCAACCGTAATGTAGAATCACGTTTACCGTTCATAATTATTCCCTGTCTAAATACGGAAAATTACTGTCAATCTCAATGCCGGTCGTCAACCGTAATGTAGAATCACAGTACGGTGAATAATTAATTCCTTAATAATACGCTAAATTTCTGTCAATGTTAAATGTTGTTTGTCAACTGTAATGTAAAATCACAGGTACTGTAAATAAGTAATTCCTGGAAAAATACTGTAAATTATTGTCAATATGAATTCCGGTCGTCAACCGTAACGTAGAATACACAGGTGACGTAAATAATAAGCTTGTCAACTGTTAATAATGTAGAATTACAATTTTAAATTTATTAAAAATAATTTCTGTAAAAATACAATAAATTACTGTCTGAATTACCTTTGCAAAAATTCCCAGTACATTTTTGGTGGCTAACAAAAGTAAACAAAATAACGAAAATTGTTTATAAAGTCTATAGTTTAAGAAATGTTTTAAAGAATCTTCATTAGACTGTTTTTTTTTAAATTATATTTGTAACTACAATACACGCCTTTGTTGAAGAAAAACGAGCCTCAACAGATGTCTGATGTACTTTTTCTTACTTAATTATTAACTATCATAAAAACTGCAGAACAAAATGTAGTGAAATCTTGGTTACTATAATAATAAATCATGAAATGATGTTGTATTTCTTACTGTAATATTAAATTATGAAATACAATGTCTATGAATAATCAGAATAAGAGAACTTAGTTGGCTTGCTGTTACTAAGAAGATAAATAGTACGGTACATATTATTTCTAAGTTACCACACTAGTTTAATTATAATGCATAAAGTAAAACTGAATCGTTAAACATAAATCAACATTTATAGTAATATCTATACAATACAATTTAGTAGAATGCAATAATCATGTCTCTTATACACATCTAGATGTGTATAAGAGACAGGTACATAACTTGCAGGCTAGATAATATGAAAAGAAGAAGAAAATGAAGATGACGGAGTGTACTAATACATGGTGTCAGGATCTCCCGGCCAGCAGCACTTAATTGTACTATTCGGTGCGAAAATCAAAAGGCTGGCCATTTTTCCTCCACTTTCCTGCAAAGAACTTCCTTGGCTGTAGAGATCCATCACTCGTTTACTCCATTTTCTCTTCTCTGTTAAAGCAATCATAAATTCATTAGTTAGGGAAACCACACTTCTGGATAAATGTACCTAAAAAACACCTTGTCTGTAATTCCTTGTAATTAAAATTAAGATTTATTACATTTTAATCATAATTTTAACAAGTTACAATAAGTTAGTAAATTAGCTGGGCAATTGGACTTTCAATGCTAGTGACTCATGGAATACAGATACTTGTAGTTAGCTTAACATTAGGTTACATATTACAAAGAACTGCAATACACTATGTTGTACTGACTCACCAATAAAAACAATATCATAATTGTTGATTGAGAGCTACTAACAAATTTTAAATACAAATCTTCATACGTAGAGTCATCAACAATATCGGACCAGCTAATTCTTTTTGACGAAGGTAGTTGTCATTCCCCTTTCTGAAAGTACTTTTTAACTTGATTAGCTACCTTGTTCCAGTAGACATCACCAGGATTGTTTCCACTGTCATAGACTGAAATGCTTCTGTGTCTAAGTGACTCCTTTGCTCTATAGAAATCAATATTTAAAATATTTTTAATCCACAGCACAGTAACTACTGTACAAATAATAATTATAGAATTGCACTGCTTTAACCCCAATGCTACTTCAAAACATAACATCTCAAACACCATGCTAGTGGACTCTTATCCTATAGTTTTTATCACGCAAAGATATATATGGCCACTCAATATTACATTTTTAAAAGGCGACTAGGCGCATGGAAAAAAGAAAATTCAGACTGAGTAACACAACACTAAACAATTAAAACTTCAGACAAAGAAAATAAATACATCCTGGATTTTGGGCACATAATTGTAGCATGTATCTTGTAACTAAATCAATGCATTTATTTTGTTGTGTAATTACATCTAAACATTAAGAAAGCATTGATATTTTTTTAATAGTTTTCTTCCAAAGGTTGGAAGATTATAAATATTTTAACCATCAAAAGTTGTGGGTTAAATTCTGGCAAGTTGAAAAGTAGCATGGTAATTTGTCAAATGCCAAACTCATTTGGATCATACAGTCTCCAAGCAATCATAATCAGAATAAAATGACAATTATTGTTTGGCAACACACCTTATCCATACATTACATCTTACCTTTTATAAAATGTGTACTACACTTGTGCACATCTATGGCCTTTAGAATGTCATCCTTCTGTAACTAGTGCAAGATCCACTTCATGGACCACACCAAGCTCATTCAGTTTTCCCAAACGTTTTTCTTTCATCAAAATTCGAAAACATGAATCACTAACAGTTTCCATAATTATCTGTAATGACTGACATACATCTATGAATATTTATTATGTTAAAACAGTGTTCAGATTTCATTTTTACATACAAAAAGTTGTGGAAATTTTGAATGAAAGTGTAATTTTGCTTCCCTTATCTTATAATTTTAGTCTTTAAAATAAAAAAAGTGACAACTGGAAGATATCTTATAATTTCAGTCTTTAAAATCCAAAAGGTGACAACTGGAAGATATTAAGTTCTACTGAAAAAGCTTAATTTATTAGGTATTTTCACTTCACTTCTCTAACATTGCAACAATGTAGAAAATGTTTCTTTCGAATTCGGTTTATGGGATTGCAACTCTAGTTATTATTTGTGGGCTATAAATGGGTGAATTATATCAAATGTACATAATTATCTTAATGAAAAAGTATTGTCTTCAGTATTTTGATACCTTTATTTTTTTAAATTGGTCCAAATCCGGAACAGGGCAGGCCAATAAATAAAATTGAGAGAGTGCAAAAAAATTCACAAGTTAGATGTGAAACAATTCAAAATAATATAACTTCTTTATCCTAATCATAAATGATATGAAGGTGAGTTTGGTGTCAGTCTATACCCCTGTAGGTTTGAGGCCAAGGCAAGGAATCGATTAATGATGTACTTAAGTTTCGTGTTTTGTTTCTTGTCGGAAAACAGATTCTTTTAGAAAAGGTGTCAAAATGCCGAAGAGAGGATAAATCGTTTCATTTATATTTTGGTAATCAAAGTATCGCTCCCAAATGTTGATGGCCAGGTCTTGAACGTCTGCTCTCCATTGCAGTAGCCTAGCTAAGCTAACTCGGTACACTATCGGGCCTAACCTGGCAAGTCCTAGGCCTTGCCTACTTACTTTCAATCTTCAACTAGCCTGCCTAGGGCCAGGCCCTAGGTAGGCCTATGCCTAGTCCTATGGCCTAGTAGTAGTACAGTAGGCTAATTAGGCCTAGTCTAGGCCTAGGTCGCTTTAACTTTACCAAAGATAACTAGTGCCTATAAGTAATAATTGGAAATTAAAAAAGGATATATCTATATACGTTCTTGTGCAATGAAAACTTACTGAACTCACCGATCCTTTTGTTTTCCAAGATAAAGAACCGACGTAAACGAACTTTACATGTGCTCTCCTCTTCCATACATACCACTGCGTGCGCCTGTCCGCGCCTCCACGTCGACACACTACGCATGCGTGTGTCATACTGCGTCATAAACTGAGATGTCACGTGATCGTAAGCGCGCCAAATAAATGGTTTCACTTTAATTTTACGTTAGGGAACGTATATTAATAACAATGTTTAAAAATATATAATTTCAAGGAATTCCAAAATATTTGACACGATCAAGGTGGAATAGGGCTCCTTTACGCCAATTTAAATTTTAATACTGTATGACATTAGCAGAATAATGTCAGCGTTTAATTCACAATATCATCGTTGTTACAAAAATACACCGTTATACGTATGCCTAGGCCTAGTAGGCCTACTTTTTATTTACAGTAAAAGAAGTTTTGAAATTGTAAAATTACGCTTAGCATTACGAGCTCCGATGTTCATTTACTTAATGTTGGTTCTGACCTGTTAAACTACGGATAACAGTGATATGACGGCGTAAAATTAACCAGCAAACACATTAATTTACGAATTCATCGTATATTTACATAGCAATTCCTTTTCTTTCTTAACACTGTACAATACTTAACGGTTTAGTTAGGTAGGCCTAAATTTACACCAATTTATAGTTTAAATTTCGAGCTCTGACGAAACACAATGGCGATTTTTTACAGTAAATTGGATTTCAGTAAACGTAAAATAACAGACATTTTTTTTACTGATAGTAGGATTATAACGGCGAACGTAAAATTACTGAAAAATGTTAATTTTACCCGCGAAGATGAACCGTTATTTAAGATCGCGAAGTGTGAGTTCACAGTCTCATCATTGTTAAAATACCGTTAAAATTCATAGTACTTGTTAAAACAATATTTTGTACTGTAAAATTACGCCAGTTTAGGCCTATAAGTGAACATTACGAACTCCAACTTTGACCTGTTAAATTATGGAAAACAGTAATATGACGACGTATAATTAACCATTAAACACATTAAATTTACGAATTCATCGTATATTTACATAGCAATTCCTTTTCTTTATTACTACAATACTTAACGGTTAAGATAGGCAAATTTATATCAATTTATAGTTTAAATTTCGAGCTCTGACGTTAAAACACAATGGCGATTTTAACCTGTAGAAAAACGATATGATACCGGTAATTTAGGCTACAACAAATCAACAACATCGTATTTTTATTATACAAGATACAGTTAAAATACAATTTTACAGTAGTTAACGTTATTTTCACAGTAAATTGGATTTCAGTAAACGTAAAATAACAGACAATTTTTTACTGATAGTAGGATTACAACGGCGAACGTAAAATTACTGAACAATGTTAATTTTACCCGCGAAGATGAACCGTTATTTAACATCGCGAAGTGTGAGTTCACAGTCTCATCATTGTTATACAAAAATACCGTTAACATTCATAGTACTTGTTAAAACAATATTTTGTACTGTAAAATTAAGCCAGTTTATAAAATGAACATTACGAACTCCAACGTTAATTAACGTAAATGTTGATTTTGACCTGTTAAATTACGGAAAACAGTAATATGACGACGTAATTTAACCGCCAAACACATTGAATTTACGAATTCACCGTATATTTACATAACATTTCCGTCGAAATACACAGACGATTTTTAACCTGTAGAAAAACGATATGATACCGGAAATATACAACAAAACACCAATCTATCGTATTATTATATAAAAAATACCGTAAAAATACAATCACACGGTAGTGACCCTTATTTTTACAGTAAATTTAATTACGGTAAACGTAAAATTACTGACATTTTTTACAGTGTACTATCGCCAATTAATGTAGAATATTACAATGCTACCATACCATTGGCAGAAAAACATGCGAGGAACTAAAATCAGGTTGTCTGCACATCTGCACATGTCCTAATGGGAAGTAAACCTGTGAGGGGATTTTTTTTTAAATGGCCAACTATGCCTATATTATGATATCTGGTATTTATCTCGGTAACCACTAATCACACCATTATTAGTGAGACCAATAATGTCGCATGTCATAGTCGGTAGTTCCCCACTAAATTTAACATATATTTTTCCAATTTTTGTTATTCTTATTGGTTTCAAATTTAAAAGACAATTTATTAGTGTCGGTCGGTCATTCATCAGTAGGTGGATCGGTCAGTCTGTCCGTTAATCGGTCGTTATTTCAATTTCTGTTAGTCTTATTGATATCAAATTTTAGCAGGCAGTTCACCGGTGATGTCATTCGCTATAAAAGCATATAACAATGAACCAGAAA
>NW_022716044.1:31349-43107 GCF_011630105.1 Anneissia japonica
GTATAACGTGTACTGATGCATATTTACATGTTTTAGAAGTACAGTATACATTTTGAGTAATCCCGGGAAAGAATTTGTATTGGCTCAAAAATAAGCTTTACAATTTTAACACTGTGTACAAAGTGGGGGAGGGGGAGCCGCGGCTATCCTCCCCCTGGAGTCCCTGCCATTGCAAATGGTTTGAAAACATGTCTTTTATGGCAAGACTCAACCCACTGCCTATTTCAGCAGTCCCTATTATGCGCTGAATCAACAGAGTGGTAGTACTGCTTCTGATGTCGAGTTCATTTTGCAGGTATAAGGGGGTGTGTGCAAAGGTATTAATCGTTTTATCGTCTTGACTACACTAGCGCAGCGTGAGCACCTGGAGACATGGAATAAGCTCATACTGCAGAATGATTTACACACTTGCAGAGGCGGATTCTGTGATGTCCAAAAGGGGGGTGGGGACCGAAAGTTCGGCCGATCGAGACAACACCGTCCTAGGGGGAAATTTGTGTGTCCTAGACGCCCAAAAGTAACATTTAAAGCGTTCTTGGCTATCATTTTTTCTTCTTTCTTTTTCTTTTTTTTTTACCTCCTAAAAAGGGTAGGGGCCCCCTAAACCCGTCCCTGACTTGCAAGACACTACTTAATGCTGTGACATTCCCCTGAATCGCGATAGACAAAATTATTCTCCATCTCTTAGCACCACCCCTGTCACGTTCACTTACCTTGGGAAAAAAATCTAGGCCTACCTTTTTAAGACCCGTGAGCTGAATTTTTTTGTTACAATGGAAAAATTAGAAGTCGGAAAAGCTTATTTCCCGCCATCTAGGAATCAATGTTTTCCAGGGAGGACCCTCAACCCTCCTTCCTTTTGGTGGTTTATCGATTCATCGAATGCATGTGCAACTACTCAATTTTTATTTACAATAAGAATGAGACAAATTTACCTGACCGTTTACAAAAGGGAAAAACCCTTGAATTTAAAATTAATTAAAAGACACTTCAGAAGTCAGGAAAACTCATATCTCTTCATCTATTAATCAACATTTCCCCCCCACCCCCGTTCTATTTGGAGTTTATCGATTCATGGGGAAAAAATTCGTTTGCAACTACTCAATTTTTTTATGTACGTATACACACATAAGTAGGCCTGTTTACTGTAATAAGAATGAGAAAGTTTACTTGACCGCTTTCAAGAATGAATTTTGAAGAACTTAAAGACCTTGGAAGTCGGAAAAAAGCTCATTTTCCGCCATCTAAGCAACAAAATTTTCCCGGGGAAGACCTGGACCCCTTTCTTTTTGGGGTTTTTATAAAAATGTGACCATCCTCCCTTTAATTTAAGGACGTAATAGTTTAAAGTTCTTTTAATATAAGATTTTATACTATAGGCCTATTCTACATAATTAGCTGGCGATAGTAGTTACATTAGCTGTGAGGCAATTTTCGTTACTACATTAGCTGTTGAGCGTTCTACATTAGCGGGGGTTGATTTTGTCTTACTACATAAGCTGTTAGGGTTTGTACACTAGCGGGGAGTTTTACTACATAAGCTGCGGAGTATGCTACATTAACGGTTGTTACTACATTAGCTGTTGTTTTCTACATTGGTGGTTGTAACACGCCACTCCTGGATCCCTGGACAGACAGTATGTTTCCAACTTTCCTCTTCTTACATATTTGTTTAGGCCTAGTCCTACTGCTCTTTTTCTTTTTCCGACAATTTGCACCTTCAGCGCATTCTCATCTGAAATGATCCTGCCATCCTCCTAATCTCAATCGGCCGATGGCCAACAAGTAACCACTACCAACCACCACTAATTGCATCTGTTATTCTCCTGTTATGTAAATATTCACAGCTTTCTTGTCATGAACCATGTTCTCTGGACTATTATCATTTCTGCCGCACCCCCATTCGTAATGCCTTTTATATAAACATTTTTCATTCAAAAAGGTATCTTTTGAATTTAATAAATTTCCATAAGAACCCCTAGATTTTCATCTATTTCCATAAGCGTCCCCCAATTTCCTCTTTGTTTTCATTAGCGCCCCGTTTAAATAAGCGCCCCGTTTGAATAAGCGCCCTTCAGAAAGTGGAAAAAATATTTTAAGCACCCGGCGCTTATTCGCGCGAGTACGGTATTATATTCTAAAATATGTAAGTATCAAAAAATATTGCTCTCTTAAAATGTGTTATGTTCAAACCTCCACTGTTATAAATATTAATAATATAATTGATGTAAAATTATAATAATATTGCATAGGCCTATTATAAAATAAATAGTAATAATGATAAAGATAATGAATGCTAATGATGATAATTATAATGTAATGATTAGTGATGATGAGAATAATAATATACATGAATATAGTACCGATAAATGAGGCTTATTGTTTTGTATCTTAATTAATTCATTTTTTTTTTCTTTTTCTTTTATTCAAATTCAAATCAAAATCGCAGTCAAAGCTGAATTAAATGATATTTACAAATAATTTTTTTTTTCTCTTTCGTAGGAGTTTAACCCACTTTTATTTCTTTCTTTTTTTGTTACTTTTCTTTTTTTTCAGCTTCTAATACATATTTAAAAGAAAAGAAGTATACAAAATAAAAACAATTGCACTTAGGAGGGGTCAGTCCACAATGGCTGACTATCTTTCTTTTTTTTTTAACATCCTTCCACTTGTAATACTTTCTAAATATTTTTTACCAAGATGTAATTAACATTATTAACATCGTACATTAAAAAGAATTTCTTCAACTATTTATATACATATACACTGCACATATACATCTTCCCTATTTTTACACTGATTCTGGTCAGTTCGGCAGGCCTTCCGATCCGAAAATTCAGATTCGTTGTGAATGAGGCTTTAATCTAAAATAATCTGCTTTCCTTGTATGATTGACAATTTAGTTTCTCTTGTCAATCTTGATCTCGTGTAGGATTTCTCCGAATGTCGTAAATTCTGGAAGAGTATTCCTTTCCTAAACGCGGTACGATATTTACTACTAACAATATGGTAAATGATAGGGTTAGCGGCCGAATTTAGAAATATCAGTATCCTTGATGTGAAAATAATGGAACTTAGTGTATCTTCGGAAACAAGCTTCTCTTCAAACTTGTTAGCATGTAGGTTATACACAAAAGTGAATACTCGGATAGGAACTGTACCTGTCTCTTATACACATCTAGATGTGTATAAGAGACAGTTATTATTGTTGTTTTTGTTATGGTTGTTGTTATTATTATTATTCAGTTTCAGTTTCTTTTATTTCAAATCAAAATCGCAGCCAATGCTGAATCATTTGATATTTAAAAATTAAAAAAAGTAGGCAAATACTAAAACATCAAAACATCAATCAAACACAAACACAAGACATGAAAAATGGAGAGAAAAGTAACATTAAAATACATTAAAATTTGAAACATCAGTAGTACACAACAGGTTAAAAAACAAATACGTAATGAAATCAATTATTTGTATTATTACGTATTGAATCATTATTATAACTGTATTGTTATTATTATTATTACTATTATTATTATTATTATTATTATTATTATTATTATTATTATTATTTTTATTATCAAATATAAAAATTCAGGATGGAAAGAAAAAAAGAGCAATCATCCAAGCATTGCACACAAAATTCAATTTCAATTAAAATTACATCAAAATTGGGCAAGAAGAACGCGACATGACAAAAAGGGCCAACATTTAAATTAAACAGAAAAAAAAAAGTATATGTCATTTAAAATGGACCGATAACTCTGGGTATAATGTAAGTTGTCATGCATTTATTTAATTATTATTTTCGTTGTTACATTATTTTCATATATTTTCATATACTAATAGTCATTACAATAATAATTATTAATAGTTAATATTAATATAATTAATAACAATTAGGCTACAGCAACAACCAATCAATAAATAACCATCAGTCAATATAATTGATAATTGATATCATCAATAATAATAATCATAATTACTATTATCATTATTGTTATTAACATTACTATAATTATTATTATTATTATTATTGTTTTAATTATTATTGTACGGAATCCAAAATCAACCATTTAGGATTGAAGTAAGAAAAGGTTTTGCACTTTTTCGATACCTTTCCACAGTACACAGTAATAGTAGGCCTACCTATAAGTGACTCCAACCCGGATGTTTATACTTATAACATCGCATTCAATTGTTCTGTAATGTTTGCTGTTGTGTAAGCATGCACTTGTGCATGTTTTCTTTTGTTTTTTTTTTTTTTGTTTTTTTTTTTTTAATATACAGTAACCATATGCCTACCTATAAGTGACTGCGACCCGGATGTTTATACTTATAACATCACATTCAATTGTTCTGTAATGTTTGCTGTTGTTAAGATTATTATGATTATGATTATTAATTTTTATTATTATTATTATTATTATTATTATTATTATTATTATTATTATTATTATTATCTTATCGATCGATTCATCCATCCATCCATCCATCACCTATGCGAACACGGGTAAACAATTGGTGCGTTTGACTAGTAGAGACTGTTCAATAAAAAAGTCAGTGAAGAAGATATATCCCAAAATATATATTTATTCGTCTATTACAGAAACAATGAATCTCAGTATAGGCCCCCTATGTAATTCTGTAAATCTGTAATCATAATGTCAACATTAATTAACATTTAAATTTATACTCATTTTGATTAAATGTTGATTATTACATGTACACTATTTCAATATTAATAAATACTCGTATATCATTAATCAATATCATTCATCAATAGTTAAATTTAACATATCAATATATCATACAAATGATCTATTATAGTTAAATTTAAGTTTATGAAGAATAGACACAACACGCAAAACAGTTAAATTTAACATATCATTTTATCATACTAATGATTTACTATAGTTAATTTTAAGATTATGGAGAAAAGAAAAGAAACTATGTCATTCATTTATCACTAATAACAAAGGTTATCTTAGAAATATGAATATCATGCAAACTATTTCATTCATGAAATTAATCAGCATCTAATGCAAATCATTTCATTCATAACAAGTTATAGAAATATAAATATCATGCGAAAAACTATTGATGAAAATATTATCTCATGCAAATCATTTCATTCATAATATGTCAGAAATTTGAATATCATGCAAACTATTTCATTCATGACATGAATTAGTATCTTATGCAAATCATTTAATTCATAACAAGTTACAGAAATATGAATATCATGCAAACTATTTAATACATGAAATCAATTAGTATCTCATGCAAACTATTTCGTATAATAAACAATGCTCCAAAAATATTATACGGAGCAGTCAACAAAAATCAAATGTTACTCCAACCATCGGAAGTCATTTCTGTTCAATGTTCCGTGTTGTACAGTTCACTTTTTTATGATTTCAATAAACCAATACACTCCGTCAGCAGCAATCCTGAACAAAATACTCTGCAATACAGTCCATCGCTTGCGCACTTTTTTCAACAAGACAGTCCATCTCTTGTATTAAATGGAAACAGCAATATTGTATTTTTTCAATCACTGTTCCTACCAGCCCCAAATAAATAAATAAATAGATAAATAGACATATAGACTGACAGACAGACAGACAGAACGACACACCGACAGACAGACCGACACACCGACACACCGACACACTGACAGACAGATAGATAGATAAATAGATAGGTAGATAGATAGATAAATAGATAGATAGATAAATAGATAGATAAATAAATAGATAAATAGATAGATAAATAGATAGATAGATAAATAGATAGATAAATAGATAAATAGATAAATAGATAGATAAATAGATAGATATATAGATAAATAAATAAATAGATAAATAAATAGATAAATAAACAAATTAATAAACAGATAAATAAATAAATAAATACTTACTTACTTACTTACTTTCTTACTTAGGCTATTTATTTTACGGATACTGACACTAGTTAATTTATTCTTTCTTCTCCCTACTGATGTGGAAGAAATAATCAACATTGTATCTGAAATTCTAAATGTGCAGATGAAATTACTAGTAACATTCTTAAGTGTATTATCCCATCTACTGTTTCTCTTATCAATCATATATTTAATCTGTCTATCTGCACTGGGGTAGCTTCCAAGTTAACTAAGTTAAAGCTGCAAGACTTTATCTAATGTACAAATCAGGAGACAAAAGTGTTTTAAATAATTATAGGCCTATATCTATTTTTATCTCCTATATCTAAGATTCTTGAACGAATAATTTATAACAGACTTTATTGGTATGTTGAGAAATAAAACATTATCAATGATATTAATGTTTTCTTAAGAAGGGTTCAACGTATATGGCCTGTCTCTTATACACATCTAGATGTGTATAAGAGACAGCAGTATAGATCTTCATTGATCTTAGCAAGGCATTCTTATATGTAACACCAAACGGACAAAGTACAAGTGGCAGCAGTGCAAAATACGTACTTAGCAGTGCAAAACGCAGAGACAGCAGTGCAAAACTCGGAGTCAGCAGTGCAAAACACAGTCAGTAGTGCAAAAACTCAAGCGGCAATAACAAATTAAAGTGGCAGTGCAAACTCCGAGTCAGCAGTACAAAATACGGAGACAGCAGTGCAAAACTCAGAGTCAGCAGTGCAAAACACAGTCAGTAGTGGACATCTCAAGCGGCAGTAAAAAATTCAAGTGGCAGTGCAAACTCAGAGCCAGCAGTACAAAATACGGAGTCAGCAGTGTAAAACTCAGAGTCAGCAGCGCAAAACACAGTCAGAGTAGTGCACAACACAAGCGGCAGTAAAAAATTCAAGTGGCAGTATAAAACTCCGAGTCAGCAGTGCAAAACTCGGAGTTATAAGAGGTGCAAAAAACAGAGTCAGAAAAAGACAGAGTCAGCAGTTCAAAACTCAAGCGCAATACAAAATTCAAATGGCGGTGCAAAAATCTAAACGCCCTCTATTTTGAATGAAAGTTTCACAGGTTTTTATTTTTTTTATTTATTAATTTTTTTGTTGCCGCGTGCTTACGAAAGGTGTCAACTAACTGTATTTGAGAATGGATGAAATGTTGTGATCACTTGACAATGTATCATGTCCCAGTAAACCTCAATTAGCATATAATATACTAATTTAATTTATTTAAGTAAGTAATTTAACAAATATTTGTATTGATAATTTATTTAATATATTTATATACTACAAATCTTATATATATTATTATATTATTATATAATTATTAGAATACAATTGATTTAGTATTTTGTCATTAACGCTTACATAACTAATAAATAATATAATAATACTATAATATAATAATTAAGAGATTTTGGACAGCATTACCTATATGGTAGAAAGTAATCTTCACTGATCATAAATCTCTAAGTTGTTTGGATAAAATGAAAACTTCAAATAAGATGATGATAGGATTGATAAGATAAGATTATTATTATTATTATTATTATTATTGATTGATTGATAAGATGATTGATTGACTGAATTTATTCAATAAATACACAAAAAATAATAGGCCTATAATAATTAGTGAAGGAAAAAAAAATGAGCATCAGAGATACATATAAGGCCAAAGTCTAATCCATTTCCAAAATGGCCCGTATTACATATAGACCTACTGAATTACGAAGAAAAAAACATGAAAAATCAAAATACTAAAAAATTATATTAACAAATACAATAATAAATAGGCCTATATACGCCAATTCTAAACTTAGAATTACTGACCCCAGGAAGTTTAAATACATGTATTTAAAGCAAATCCAAAGACATTTAAAATTTTATATCCAGTTACTGTTACGCATCAATTAAATAATGAAATATAAAATATGAAATTTTAATTCATGTTTGCAACAGACTATAGAGCAGTCTAAAACAGGAAGGGGGATGTAACGGGGTATATTATTATTTTATTGGTATTTATTGTAAGTTACAGTTAACATTACCAAATGGAGGGCTTCTTTACCAAACTTAGTAACTCATTTGCATAATTGCATGGGTAACTTACTTAGGTGTTTTTATTGTTTATTAATGATTTATTTGCTTGGTATCAATACAATGCAATGATGCTTAGTGACGATTAGCTTATGTAATAGATGATGCCATTAGATGATTAGCTCATGAGGTTACATGAGAGTGTACTATATTTTCATTGGTTATTTTCTTAAATTGAGCATTCATATTTGGTGGTAAATTTGAAATGAATCAAGTCTGGTTTCAACACTCGAAAGAAGAGGTTGTCATTCTTCCTATTAAGGAACGAAAACACCTGTAATATTTGTTTTTCAGAAGAGAAATTAAACTCAGTATTTGAAAACATAATCAATTGTGTTGCCTGATTATATGTGTATTTTTCAACAGTTAAAAGTGAAAACGAAGTTACTATGTGTGCTGATGGTGTGACTACCGAAATGACACTACAGAAGAAGCACTGTATTACCGAAATTAGAAGAAGCCAGAACTTCAGAAGCATTGTCTACAGAAGCAATAATAGTATTATATCATTACCCAATATAATATTATAATACACAATAAGTATCATCAGCGAATAACATCGTGCATAACGTCTTAAGAAATTACAATGTCATAATATACAATAAGAAAACAAGACCTGTAAGATAGACACTCGTGGGACACCGCAAATAAATGTCATGTCGTTGAGATCTTAAACCATTAACTGCAGTATACCATTGATATAGCTTTTGAACTAGTCTAACCATAGAGAAAATTCTAACACTGTTAGCGCCCGGCCGGACCCCATGGGAAAATGTTGTTTCGATCGGCACCCCTTTTATCACCATTTTTTTTTCGGACATCTCTGGATCCGCCCCTGATATTGGCTGCCCATACATGATAGAATCATCTACGAGATTTTAATTTATGTTTACCGGACAAAAACTGGTACTGCTCCAGCCTACATTGCAAATTCTACTTACTGCTCAAACTACGGTGTGTACGATCAAACAACACAAAATGAGTTGTATAAACCACGCACACACAGCAACTGGGCAAAACCTTCTATTGCATCTCCTGCACCACACTTATGGAATCAGTTACCAGATAACATTAAACAGAGTAGGCCTACTTTTCTCAGCCTATTTAAGAATCAGCTTAAGACGTTTTTGTTCACTTTATCCTTACAATAAATACACACCAAATGATCAGTTTTAATTTTACAATGTTGAGTCATAGATTCAGGTTAGACTACATCTGTAAGGGCAGTGGTGTGGGACCGCCTCCCCCCCTTTTTTTTTAAGAGGCAGCCCATAAACGGAAACGTGAGACGTTCGTTCGTTCCCTCCGTGAGTCTTAGGAGTTGCCAATTAGGAATTCTGCATTGGGCAAGTAAAGTCACCCCCGAAGCCTCCCCCACCAGGGTTACGTTTATTATTTTTATTTTATTCGTAGTTAATATTACCAACTGTCAATAACTCTCTCGACATCTGTTTTGCTTCATGAGCATCTTTGATGGATAATGGCGCATTATAAATGTACATTATTATTATTATTATTATTATTATTATTATTATTATTATTATTATTATTATTATTATTATTATTATTATTATCATTATTATTGTTATTATTAACAATAATTGTTTTGTAATGTTTGCTGTGGTTAAGCTTGCACTGTTATAATATAACAATAAATAAATATAGGCCTACCTATATTAATGATTCTAATAACCAATGAGTACCGATAAGTGACGATTGATTTAAAGCCTAATATTTTTAGCATAAAAATAAGGCATTCATAAATAATTGGCCTATCACAAGCAACAATAATAATTATTAGAGTATCACTTAAAGAAAACACAATAATTAGGGTAACTTGAAGGGCATCGTGTCAGATAATATAGTGCACGAACTAAAGTAGCTTGGGAAGGATCGTGAATTTCCGATTCAATTCAATTTCTTTTATTGCTGCAAAGTGTCATATTATTTCTGAATGCATTCTAAAAATGTAAGATGCCATTTTAGGCGCTTAATTTCAGTGACGGTTTACCGCTAACCTAGTGGTTTCACCAGACTGGAAACTCATCTTTTTCCTACTGATTTTAAAACCCCGAGGAAATCGCCACCTAATAGAAGTTGCCGTTTGAAGTCTAGTTAATTACATTTTTAATAATAAGAGGCCTATGTTATATATAGCGCATATTGCACATATTGACATCAACGATCAGTAATTCTGCTACCTCTAAAGAGCTTAAATCCGTCGATTTATACATGCGGGTCACATAACTTTTCACAGAGCAAGATTTCGGTACACGACAGGGTACATGCCAATCTAAAATCATTTAGCTATTTTACACACATGTTTGAAGTTCATCGACTTAAATGTGCATTATAAAAAGCGTCAATGAGAGCCTTGCGCATCCCTGGTTCTATACAAACCCATTTGCAATTAATATCACAATAAGTATGCAATAAAATTTGGCAGCATCTCGAAGTATTTATTAACGATCAAATCAAATCGAGAAATTATAGCATAAGTGATTTAATAAAAAGAGAAACGATACGCATTGTTATATACAGTGATGTCGACCACACAGAGCAGCGCTACCGAGCATCCTATACTATGTTGTGTATTAAATAAGGTAGTTGCTAAATACCACGACTTCAACCTAGGAAGTTGCAGGGCTTCTTAGGGCGAAGTCATGAATGATTTTAAGCAGTAGTATAGTCCGTCTTTATTCTTTCATCCTGCTGCCAGTCACGACGGCTGTGTTACCAAATATTCAGCACATTAAAAATACAGTAAACAATGACAAAGTCTGTAGTTTTTCCAACATTAGTACACCAAAGACCTTTTATTTCTATCCATAAAGATCCGTTCCTGACTCAATGTAATTTTCCATGTCACCTTCTTGGTTTTCTCTGTATCATGATCATCATCACCGTCATCATTATTTCTGAATAATGTTTGCTATTGCATACTGGGGGGATGCAGGGTGGGGGCGGGATGCAGACAGTGCGATCGCATCCTCTAAATTGTATTAATAAAAATAATTGTATTATATTGTTGCTAAGAATTAC
The DNA here is from genome assembly GCF_011630105.1 of Anneissia japonica. Taxonomy (NCBI): domain Eukaryota; kingdom Metazoa; phylum Echinodermata; class Crinoidea; order Comatulida; family Comatulidae; genus Anneissia; species Anneissia japonica. The sequence continues at coordinate 42,411 of NW_022716044.1, forward strand.
CAGTAAGATTTTTAAGGTATGAGAGCGCAATTTCCGATCAGCTAGCTGTCCATTTTCTTAAAAATGTTCAACATCAGTGTGGACTCTCACGCACACCTTTACCGCCAAATGCTGCATACGCCCCGGCATAACGTATATGGCGAAGAAATAGATATCAAAAACCGATGTCACTGATGTCAAAGTATTGATCTTCTAACGAGCACTCAAGAAGATACAGTAGAACTCCTCCTTTTGGACACCAATATTAAGGGAACACTTTAGATGAAACGAGGGGAAACATATTGTATATAACACTACAGCCAACCACATAATAAGGGACACTCTTCAAGTGGACGGGGACAATTTTTGAGGATGCCAAAAGGTCAAATCAACCACAATTAAGTAGACACCATTTTTTTAAAGAAGAAACAACAAAAGTAGTCTAAAAATACATTCACATTTGTATTATCCTTTTACTTTACTCATGGTGATATTTCTCACATTCAAAAACTGACGTTCCACTTCAACCAAATGTTCTACTAAATTTTCATAAAAATGTGTAAAAATCAGAGATGACTCTTCATAGGCCATTAATATAATTAGGGCATATCCGTGATTATAATATCTGTCTCTTATACACATCTAGATGTGTATAAGAGACAGGGTATGATGATACTATAAATAATTTATATTTAATATGATAATGCTGATATAATAA
>NW_022716044.1:43237-54990 GCF_011630105.1 Anneissia japonica
TTTTTCTCCAATTATTGATATTTTCCGGTTCACCTTGTTTATAAACCAGATTTATTATACTTCTTCTTTGTGTCATAGATAATTAGTTCTGTGTGAAACCATAAATTAGTGAATCTAATAGGTCCCATTTCTTCCCAGAAATGACTATGAAATTCTACAGTAATGCGATCATTACCTGGAGATTCGTTAAGTTGCATTGACTTAACTGCAGTTTCACATTATTGCACATAAATTCCCCCTCTAACTATTCTATATCAATTGGTGATAATGGCACTGTGCTTATGTTATTAGCTATTGAATACTTTCTTCCTTTAAAATATTATCATTAGCGTACAGGTGCGATTAAAAATGTACTTGTTCTCTAAGTTTTTTAGCTGTCGAAGTAGTGTACGATCCATTAGATTTTTAAATTATTTTTTTGTTTTGTTACTTTTCTCAAGACCAAGGAAGTACTTATTATTCCTTTCTCATTGTTCAATCCATTCACTCTGGATATTATTTGAGATTCTTGATCTTCTACATGATAAATATTTTTGTTTTTAATTGTAGTTTTAATTCATCCTTTACATCATAGTTAACAATTTTTCATTTAACTGTTTTATTATTTTTGTTTCTTTTTTATTTTTAATTTTACATAATTTATGGAAAACTCTTTAACATATATCTCTGGGATTTATTGTGGTATATTCTATGTTTGAGATAGTAATGATTTAACAATTAGCATCGTTATTTAAAAGGTTTGCATTAAAATTCCACAGGCCAGGGCCCCCTTTCTCTACATAAAGGTCAAGTTTAATGATCTGTTAGAATAGATGGAGGTTTGTCGCATGACTCTATGCAGCTTATGCTGTCCGTAGAGACAAGCCAAAAGTCTAATTGCCTATATATTTGATTTAATTTAATCCATGTGAATTGCGTTATTTCAGGACCAAAAAAGGTTATGTAAAAAATCATTTTGCAGGTGAAAATGTGAGGCTGGTTCAAGATGCCATAACCTATACTGAATTAGAAAATACCGACAGGGCCTTAATATTTTTAGAGTTTCAAAATGCCTTCGACTCACTTAGCAGAGAGTTTATGATATTAATATTTAAAAAAATAATAATTTCTGAACATCATTCATAAAATGGGTGAACACCATATAGGCCTATACCATAACTGACTGTGTAACAAAAAAAATAACGAGGAGGACCACCTTGATAGGTGATTATGACCAAGGCAGCCTAGAAATGGTTGACTTTCAATCACAAATAAAACCACTACAAGTCAGCTGGTTTAAGAGACGCTTAATGGAGATATAAGCAAATGGAAAGAAATTCCTTTGTATTATCTTTCAAAAATTGCTCCAGTTGATTGTTATCTAAATATGTAAAATGTGAATGATAGAAACAAACTAATGATGAGTAAATTAAAGTACTTTTATATGGAAATTATTCAGTCATTAGCTGCTTATAATAGGACAAAAGTATCTCCTGAAACCATTATTTAAATGAAATCATGAAACAAAATATATGGGGAAGAAATTAAGTTATTTAAAAAAATAAATATTTATACTTTAAGCATTAGATTGACTCTGGTATTCTGAAAATTAAAGATATAAATAAAACAAGGTTTCTGATTTCCAATGTGATATTCGATAAACTATTAACAAAATACATAGGCCTAATTGGTTATCTGAATTTTTAATTATTAGGAAAACAATCCCTTTGAGCTGGACTCCATATTTCTTTTTCTCTCTCTCTTTTGTGTGTTATGGGTATTTCCCAGAACAACATTTTAAGAAGTTACACTAATTAGTGATCTTAACCTATTTATTGTGTTCCATACTTCTTTTGCATACACACAGTTATAGTAAAATTATGTTTTTCATCCTCCACCCTGTTGCATTTTAAACAATTTTCAGAATCAGATATTCCACATGTAAAATATTTTGTTACTTGGCAGGATTCTATGCAATAATTTAAAATTAAGACGTGCCAACTTGTTTCTTTTATTTTAGCGACTTTAGTGGTCCATATGTTGGGCCATGCAATCTCTTTATTAAACTCTCTCCCACTTTGTGCTGCATGTGGGAGTGCTTTTATTGCAATAATATATTTATGAATTTCAAATGTTTTTATTTTCAGTATATTTGTATGTGCATCAGCATCCGGATTGTTTGCGATGTCGCTTGCGTTTTGTGCATTTATCTTTTTTATGATAATTTTTTAACTTGGAAAAAAGTTCCGGCACGCCGCCCCCAACGGCAAGTGTGCGAAGCACAATTCGGAGTCGGCAGTGGAACCTTGGATTAATAATGGTTTTGTGAGATTTGTGTGATAAACTTTAAATACCCCTATTTCTCTACTGGACGTCAGTGGGAGCTGATAACTTGTGAAGTCAGGAGATGGTGGTATCCCTAAGTTGTATGTATCAAATTGACGCCCAAAAACCATGTAGTTATTAATATTTTTCTTATCAAATGAATGTTTCATATTTTTTGGTGATGCCACCCCCACAATTTGGTTAACATAGGCCTATGCACACGTCGTCTCTAAGATTAGGGAACCTTTTTCTTCGTATAAAAAGCGTATAACCTTCCCGTTTTACTTCCTTGCTCATTGATGTAAAAGAGCCTACACACACAACAGCCATATTGTTATTGCATAATAGTTAGTAAATGGCCGTATTTTATTTGCAAATGAATTGTTCTTATTTTGATTGATTGTTTCGAAACTGTATTTCCAGGTGATCAGCAAACATGCACCTTCCTCTCCAGGTGTCCAAGTCAACATGTATTGCATTTTGTTAAGTAACCAATTCATGCGCGTATTCCTGGTAAAAAAGTAAGACAAATAATGTCCTGGGGTTGTACCTGGGTTTCTACCCAAAGAAATACACGAAACTGAGTACCATGTGACTCCATGGCCGGTTGCGTGTGAAGAGCAACAAGTAAGCATTCTACAGTAAGATAATGTTATTACTATTGTTATTTCTTTATAAGTGTCATATACAGTATTTGGACAATTTTGACGTGAACTTGGGTACAAACAATCATGATTAAATAAGTGTTTTCGCAATAAAATTTATATGCGAAGTAGTGAACATTTATAAAATAAAATCGTCAAGGACTATTGTTGTGTCACCTGTGTACAACACAGACCTTGGAATTTCTTTCTTTTTTCGTTGTGTTCTTTAAAAGCAATATTTATCATGAGAATGTATAATTCATTCGTTTCTGATATTATTTACTTTTTTTTTTTTTGGAAACGGCACTTAATTCACTTTTTAAAACTAATTAATTATTACACAACACACAGTCTACTAGTGTTTCAGGGTACAGCTGTATTCGTCAAATTACTTCACTGCACTACCGTCTTGGCTTTGATTGCTTTCATTGTGTTTTAATCGCTAAACATTACTGGTAATTTTTTTACACAATCATTACCATCATATTCAATTATTTACAGTTAAACTTTAAAAAAAATAATAATAAATTGTTTCACCATTTGCTATGAATACCCCTTGTACATTATTCAACGAAAAATTGTTTTGTGTCCTGCCAATGCTTCAGTTACCAAAATAATAGTTAGTACGCGAAATAAATACAATCGCTTTTACACATAGCGCTATTTAAATTTATGTGTGCAATGACGTTTTCAGAACTCCATTTAATCAAAACAACTTAAACTGTTACCAAATAGTCTCAAATGAACTATTTTGTAGGTCAATTTGCTAGTATATAATTGTTGAAACTATTTTATGCCAATACTGTGCTTATCATTTACAAGACACATGCATTTTTCCCTAATTGACTACCGTGCAATTATGTTGTTCATATACTACCATAGTTCAGTAATTTTTAAGTACATAATAGCTTCTTTTTCACCACGTACATCAACACTACCGTGTTCGCCATATTACAAAACTTCGCAAATTTCGACACTGCTGGTCTATTCTTATATTTTAAAAAAATGTAATTGTTTTCAACGTGACCATATTTCTTAAATAATGTGCCTAATGTCGTTTAAAATACTATACAGTATCATAATGTTATTTTGAAATGACTAATTTGATTGCCAGCCTATTTTGCCATACAATGCAGCATTTTAAGGATGGCTTAAACTTTAGTATTGGAGGTTTTTTAATTCTCTCTATAACTGTGGATTGTCACAACGTTTATAAAGACTTGTCAAGGCATTCAAGGCATCAACGGTTATATCTTTATCGCCATAGAGAGTGAATTGTCACAACGTTTATAAAGACTTGTCAAGGCATTCAAGGCATCAACGGTTATATCTTTATCGCCATAAATTACATAAGTTCTGTAGTAAATAGAACTTCCTGATAATAAAAGCAAGTCACAAAGTATTCCGCATTGATTATTTCTGGTTGGTTCAAAAAGAAGGTATAGCTTATTTATCATGTGAGGGGTATACTTGATATGGTATTCCCCAACGAAACCTTTTCTTTTCCCCCGACGGATAGATATTACCCTTCAAAGAGTCCGGAAATAGTACTTTTAACAGTGGTGGGTCCAGGAAGCCAAAATATAGGGGGCCCAGGGAAGAACTTACACATACAAATTGGCCACCCGCCTCAGCCCCACCATGGTTGGGGAAAAATATGTTTATGGCACCTCTATATGGAGGAAATGGCACTCTCCGATTTAAATTTGAAAGAAAGTTTCTGTTTTTTCCATATTTTTAAATCTCCGTTTCGCAACCTTCGTTCGTAATAAGTATTTTATTTCACGATCTAAATGGATTACGCGACCTATCTATTTCTCCGCTACTCATAGATTGCGGAACGGTGATTTATGGGTTATGCAAAGACAGACACATTAAATAGAAGAGATAAATGTTTTCTTCCTCATTTATTTTCAGCTGAAAGCCAAACACATTGAAATTAACAAACCTGACACTTTTTAGTTGTCGTACTTGAAGTAAAACTGTTTCGATAGTATATTTTTAAACATGAAACTTTGATAACGCACGTGTTACAAAATTAAACTGACCCACGTGTCACATATTAAATTGCACTTTCGTTTACTGTAATTTGATTTCATTTGTCCTCGTTCGAATTAAATAAAGTTTTTACGATCTAAAGAGGTAATGCGACCCACAACATTTTCCCGCGACCCAAATATTGGGTCGCGACCCATATGTTGCGGAACATTGTTTTAAATTATTTTGACAAATTTAGCAGGGTAAGGGCCATTGCCGGTTGCACTCTGCCACTGTTTAAAAAAGTAATCTATATTAGGCCCTATATTATTATAATAATAGGTCGATTTATAAGGCGAAGATAAACAAGGTCTCTAATCACTAAAATATTAAAATAATAATGATATTGTATTGCATTCGTTAACAATGTTTTTCACTGGGCGGGGTGGTGGGGGGGGGGGGGGGGGCGGGGGGGGGGGGGGGGGGGGGGGGGGGAGGTAGGCCCAATAGAAAAATTAGAGGGCCCAATGGCCCTCCTGGCCCACCGCTTCCGCCACCGTTATTTATCGTACTATTACCCACTGCTACTTATGGATCGGAATCAACACCAGTCACTGAGCGCAAATCACGGTGGTCTAGTGGTTACATCAGGCTAGTTATCTAGCGGTCTGGGGTTGGTGGATACCCTCCAGAATCACTTGCGAGATTCAGTTACCGTGTCAGGTAGTTAATACAATGATCACCAGCTTTTATATTATATATTTTAAAGCCGCGGACATTGTTTTAGGAGGTTTTAAGTTTAATATTTTTGTTTTTGTTTTACATTTTCATTTGCTTTGTCTAATAGGTACATGACCATCGTGTTTTCCTTATTTATATTGTGTGTTAAGGGGAATTCACACCGAATCCGAATGGAAACCCTACAGAAGTGAATCACAAAATCAAATCAGAGTGACGTAAGAATAAAGACATTGGTGTTTCAGAGCTTCGGAAATGCGGTCTGAATTTCGGTTTGGACCCATGTAATGCAGCTTTACACTTTCAAATTACTCTTTTCTCAGTTGTTATCCAATCATTCTGTTAATAAGTATGTTTATTTATTAAATTATCAGTTGTATTTATTATACTGATTTTATTAAAAAGTTATATTACCCCAGATACTTCGCCTGATTTGTTCAGTTTTTGAGTTTTGAGCCTTTTTCAATGGCAGTCTGTACGTGTTAGTCTATGACAGTCTACACGTGTTAGTCTATGACAGTCTACAGTAGTTTTTTTTTTCCGCAGTAATAAAACCCTATTGTTCGGTTGCTTCAGCCCATGTTGTCGGTGATTCCGTCAGTGTTGAATATTTTTATACAGTATCTCTGTTTTCCCTCGTGAGAATGATCTGATTTGTAGACATATAGTCGTAGTTTAGATTTTTTTTTGTATTTTACATCGGACCTGAACCAAAACATCACATTTCCCGCCACATTGGAAACCAAGCCATTGTTTTGGCTTTTCTTTCACTTAGCTACAAACAATTCCACTGTCTTGGGTTTCTAGCCACTCACTACTCTTATGCACAGACTGTGAATCCTGGCTTTTATATTAGCCTTTTCTCAAGTAGTCTCAGCTATTGTTTAGTTTCCACCAATCAGAAGCAAGCCTCACTACCCAAACAAATAACCATTTCCTTGTTTGAAATTTCCTGGAGATGTTTTTCTCCTGAAGACGATTGAAGCAACTCAATAGAAACGTCGAGACATTTTTAACCAACAATAGTTCTTTTCAGAATTATCTACGCGGTGTTACCGCAAGCATTAATATATAATCATTATATTTGTAGTTTTCCTGGTTTTCTTTTTTTTTTCTTTGTTAATTCATTTAATAACTTTTGTGTTAAGGTGCGTCTTGTCTGGGGAAAAATTTTGAGAAAAATTGCATAAGGCTAAATAACAAAATATTATGTTTATTTATTAAATTGTTATTTGTATTTATTATAGCGATTTTTTTGTTATTTTCCCTGATATTTCCCATATTTTGTACAGTTTTGGCGTTTATGACCTATTTTCTATGGCAGTTTATGCGTGTCAGTCTATTACATTCTAATAAAATTATTTTTTAAATGTTTATGGGCCTTGGCATCCTTGGCATGGCAGCGAATGGTTTTCTATGGATTATTCTTTCATTTGATAATTCATTTTAATGCAGCAACGATACCCAAAAGTTCGATTGGTTCAGCCTATTGTCAGTGATTCGGTCAGTGTTGAAATTGTTATAGAGTATCTTGGTTCTCCCGCGTGAAGATGATCTGCATCGTCGTAGATTAAAATGTTTTGTTTTTCAAGACCATTGTGTATTTCGTCGATGTTTTTAAGCTTTCTAGTTCCGTTTTTTTGCTTCGATTATGTAATACCTTTATTCATATTTGTTATAGAATTTTAACGTTATTTCATTTTCAATAATTTTGCAGTTTTCTTTGTTTGCCATTTTTTTTATTCCTTGTTTAAATTATCTATTAACTTATTATTAAGGAGCGTCTTGTCGTAGGAAAATTGTTGAGAAAAAAGGCCAATTAACAAAATACACTTCTTTAGCATCATCTTCCTCGTTATTTTCTACCTGCCTCAGAATTTATATTGTTAAGTCTTTAAAAAACAACAAGAAATGCTTATCAAATTCGCAATAGATGCACTTATTAGGCCTATATATGTTTAACATATAAAACGAATGCCATGATTCGACGTTTCGACCTCTCTATTGTGTCACGACGCAATAAAGGTCGAAAGGACAAATAATGGCCTCCCCCTCTTTATTCGAAACAACGTTCGTTCTACAGTATGTTAAAATCGAATTGAGGCATTTTACATTTAACCTTGTGTTGAAAGTTTATGATCATCGAGTTTTACTTATTAATATTATGTGTTGTACTTCCATTATCAAAATAACCATTTCCCAGTTGTCCCATCATTCTGCTTTATAAATGCCATACATTTTACCCCGTGTATTTCCCCTGATTTGTTTAGTTTTGGTGTGTATGTCCTATATTCTGTGGTGTCTATTTATGCTCTGTCCATGTTCATGACCAAGACAAGGCATTCACGGCAGCAAATTGTTTTTCAATGAATATAGTATTTCATTTGGTGATTCTTTTTCATGCACTAATAACACCCCTGTTTTCGGGTGGTTATGCAATGCTGTCGGTGATTCGGTCGGTTTTTGTGTATATTTATTCTGCTGTTCTCCCGCATTCAAACTATTGCGCTATCAAACCCGAACCACAATGAAATATCTAACGGAAAGTGCTGAATTTATACGGTATATCTTGGCATATTTATTTCAAAAAACATTGCTCATACAAAAAATATACATTTATTTGCAAGCAAAGTATGAATTGTTGCATTGCAAAATAAAACCTTACTAAAATTTACTGTGTACAGGCCTCCCTCCGTTTAATATGTGATACTCGCGGCTATTTTTTTATTCAATCAGAATAAAACTTATACAAGAAACTATGAATATTCAACATTCTTTTTTCAAGAGGGGACAATATTTTTTTTTAATGGCGAATACATATAATATTTTGCTATAGAAAAAAATAATTATTAAGCTACTTTCCCTTACGAAAATATCCAATTGAAATTCATATTAGAAAAATGTATAGGATTCATATTGTAATTCTTACTTCAATTGCTATAGGAAATTGTATGTGACTCTGTCGGAAATTGGCCCAATATCTTATAAGATCTTATAAGACTTTTTATTGGAAATTTTAAAGATCCAATAAGAATTCTTATTACAATATTTATTAGATCATATAGGAATTTTAAATATATTTCTATTAGAAATTGTTATAAAATCCAATAAGAATTCTTATTACAATATTAATTAAAACATATAGGAATTTTTAATATATTTCTGTTTGGAATTTCAATAAGATCCAATAAGAATTTTTATTACAATATTTATTAGATCATAGGATTTTCAAATATATTTCTATTAGGAATTGCTATAAGCTACAATATTACAATAAATTCTTATTACAATATTTATTAGATCATATAGGAATTTTAAATATATTTCTATTAGAAATTGCTATAAAATCCAATAAGAATTCCTATTACAATATTAATTAAAACATATAGGAATTTTTAATATATTTCTGTTAGGAATTTCAATAAGATCCAATAAGAATTCTTATTACAATATTTATTAGATCATAGGATTTTCAAATATATTTCTGGAATTGCTATAAGCTACAATATTACAATATTACAATATTTAATAGATCATATAGGAATTTTAAATATATTTCTATCAAAATTGCTATTAGATCCTATAAGAATTATTATTACAATTTTTATTAGATCATATAAGAATTTAAAATATATTTCTATTAAGAATTATTATTACTATTAGATCATATACATAGTTCTATAGATTTTATTGGAAATTGGCCCAATATCTTATTGGATCCTATATGACGTTTTATGGTAGTTTATAAAGATTCTTATTAGAATTTTAGATATTTCTATTGGGAAATTCTATTGGATTCTATAGATTGTTCTATTGTAATTATTATTTGATTTTACTATAGGGAACTCTAAAGGACTGTATTATAAATGGCATAATATACAAGATCCAATAAGAATTTATATTGAATTTGGAAGCTACCAGAAATTCTAAATAATCTTATTAGATATTAGTACAGATCCAATAGGATTTTCTATTGTACAGTATATTTAAATACATTTAATATAAATTCTTATTAGAACAGAGTACATCATTCCTATTGAAATTTCTATTCAAATTTCTGGAGGAAATTCATGAGGTTGGTTTCAATGGAAATGTACATAGGCAATAAACCTGAAATATGGAAACAAGAAAACATATTGCAATCAATAACTGTTTATTTTAAGACTTAATCATTATTATATAATATAAAGCAATACCCGAATTCGCTACATATTCCATTGAATCATTTACAATACACATAAAACACATAAAAATACTTAAATATGAACTAAAATGAACAACTATAAAACTAATTAAAAATGAAATATATAATACAAATATTTTATATTAGTGATATTGTAAATGCATGTATTTAAACATTAACAAGTAACATTTTTGAATAATCTCATTACTTTTTATATAGGGCCTACTCTCAAAACTTAATTCGATTGTTACTATAACTATACAGTAGGCATAAATCATATATTATCACTCAGTCACCAAAAAACATTAAAACTATTTTAGTAACGTGCTATATATTTTTATAGCTATACATGCGTGCTTATAGAATTTTTGAATAATTCTTATTAATTTTTTTTATACTCACAAAACTTAATTCGATTGTTACTAATAACTATAAGCATATATTATCACTCAGTCACTAAAAAACATTAAAATTATTTTAGTAATGTATACACAGCTATTTTTTTGGGGTTTAAAACAATAAATTTAAATGGCTTTAACAACTTGCTGGTGTATCTGGTATATATAACTGTTAAATATATTTCTATTGAAATTTAATAATTAATAATATTGACCCATAACTAAAGGAAGTTGAAAAGGCAGAAATGTGTGTGATAAGACTCTGCCGCTGCGGTCTAATATTTGCTTACTGTGCGGTCAATGTTTAAGTGTTTTATGAACGAGTATTCTTTCCTTGACGAGCCTTTGACTGGGTATATTCTGATCATACTGTAGCTACAAGCTCATACAAAGCATCTGTTTGTAAAAAATTGTATAAAAAAAAATGTTTTATAACATATAAATCCAAATCAGTTACAAATTTGTGTTATTTTCTTTTAATAATTTAATTTATATTAATTTAAATCAAATTAAATTCTATTTTTATTTTTTGGTTTTTAGAGTGAATAAGAGTTACAATATATAAAAGTAATGTATACTATATACTTTTTATATTTTTAAAATTTTATTTTTTTCATTTTGAAGTTAAAAAGTAACATTCAAGAATAAAAACACAGTGGTCCTTAAATGAAACAGAGCTCAAAATAATTCTCCATGAACAGAGTAATACATTTAGAAAAATATAAACAATAAAAAATATTATAATAACATATATACCTTATAATTTATTAGGATGTGCATGGTGAATCATGAATACATTTTAGACATAATTTGTATTTCATCTGGGAATAGGCCTCGTTTAAGGATATTAATGTGATGATAATGTGGGAATAGACCTCTTTTAAGGGTTATATAATGTGATAATATCCCTAAAAATCATAAGATTTCATTTAAAAAGGATAAATGAAAAATTCTAATGTTCAATTTAAAGGTATGGTAGAGAGTTATAATTCAATTAAATAATATTAAAACTTTAATTTACCTTTGAATAAAATTTAGGTTTGATGAGAGGCTGCCAGCAGCAGGTCAGCATTACTTGCCATTGTGGTAGAGACAAAAATTCCTAGCAAGTCAAAAATTTAACACATTCTTATCAATCCATAACATACAGATGGCTTGTGTTTACAGTACATATATAATTATTACTATGTATGTTTTTTAAGCAGGACAATGTATGTGTTTTACAATTGTATTGGAACAATTAAAAAAAATAATAATATAACTAACAAATTACTGACCATTTAGCATCTCACTTCTAATCACTTAGTGGTTAAGATGCTTGTCTTTTTATCCAGAGGTCCTGAGTTCAAATACATGTGACAGCAGGACTTTTTTTCAAGACTAAAGTCAACTCCACTACCTAAGCCTCATATGACTTGTTTTATAAAGCATCGTCCATCCAGTGATTTTACATTAAACAAATAGATTTATTGATCTCATAATTGAATAGTCCTATAGGCAACTTCTGGC
>NW_022716044.1:61752-80378 GCF_011630105.1 Anneissia japonica
TGGCACAATGACTGTACATAAATTTACGACATTGATTTATTCAAGATGGTAGGTTAAAATAGTTGGGTGCTCCCTGTGTTGTGAAATGAATAGTTGACTTTTGTCAGTTTTTTTAAGGTGCTAAGTTCATCGAAAAACATATTGAGTGTTGCCAATCTGAAATAAAATAAAAATAAATAATAAGAAAATTTATACTAAAAAAATAATATCAGACCTATAAATAATATTAATAATTATAATACTTTTGCATGGCTTTCCTCGTGTTTCTACAGCAGTTGTTATTTAATTGTAAAAATCATTAAAGTACAATGCAAGTATATATATAGAACTTGGTTGGAAATTGTACATATGATTTTAATATGACTACTTGAGGAGAACGAACAAGGCGGATCACCAAAAAAAAGGCTTATTTCACCCTTGCAAATTTGCTTTTCCTGAGATCTATTTTGTCCTTCTTGTTAACACGTTTTATAAATTGTATCCAAATTCAATCAAGTAAAGAAGAATAATAATTTCTACCAAGTTAAACAAGGTTTTTTAGAGAAAATTTTACCACAAAATTGATGCCAAATTGCGATTTTTTTTTTCGCACTTGTTTTCACACATACTGAATATTCAGTACATTTTTATGTCAGGTAGGGGAAAATTATTACACCTATAATTATTGTTATAGTTATTAATATTAATAATGATAATGATTTTTTTAAAATAATATTATCAGTCACTCTGACCATAATGTCATAGTTAATTAGATTTTAATTGGGGTTTTTGACTTAAGTTCTGCGAACTTCAGTATATTAAAAAGTCCATGCACACTTCCATCACTATCTAATGTAATTAATGTAATTTAATGTAATTTAAGCATTTTCTTTAGTTTATCAAATTATAGCCTAATCATTAGGCAATATTTTATATTAAATTTTAAACATATTTTCTTAATATGTTGCACTCTTATACTCTAATCCTTTATATTATCATCTATTATCACATCAGATGGTGTAATGCATACTCCAGGTGCTGGGGTGGGCACGATCGTGTGGGGATTCGGTGTTTCGGTGCTGCTTGTGTCGTCATCAGGAATTGTTCCTGATGATGGCATGATTGGTGTTGTGTCCCTGGGTTCCTGTATGGAGGCGTGCGTTTCGATGCTTGGAATGTGTATTATGCTATCTTATCTGAGATTAATCAGTGGAACTTTCGGTTTCATTACATTATCTTGTAATATTGTTTACATATACCTCATATTGCCTAATTTTGTATAATGATTAATTTGATTTATTGATTGTTATGTATATGTGGAAAAAAATCTAATAAACAAACAAACATGGGAATGGAATGGATTTATTCGGTGTAAACACCAAGGATAGCCCACGAAAGTCTAGAAGAAGACTTATTTCCAGTGGGGTCCTTCTGGTGCTGATTGAACAGTACACCGGGAGACAATCCCCTACTCTTTTCCGAAGAGTGTACTGCGTTCTTTAATGTGCACATGGGCCATAAATGCACACAGGACCAATGGCTTAAACGTCTCATCTGAAAGACGGTGCGCTATTGTAACTTGTATTTCAGCACTCTAGCTGAAACACAAGGAGAGGCAGCGATGGGAATTGAACCGGGGATCTAGAGATCTCCACGGTTCAGCGCACACACAGTGGCTACCACCAGATTAGCCGACTGAGCTAAGCTGCTCAGGTAATCACCTTATCATGTACTATACAAAAACAGACTAGAGTAGTCACCACCAGAGTGCATAACTCCACCCTGTGCCTGGATATCGAACAATGTAGAGTGAATCCATTATTTTCTTTTATGCTTGGGGTTAAGTTTCAAGAGGGAAACCACCATCAAATTTCTGTGACCTTAACCTTTTCTTCCAGTCTCTTAGATTATTATGTACCATTCCACTAAATCTTATGATGATCCATTCCTTAGTTTCGCGTAATCTTGCTAACAGACGGACAGAGGTTAATGAATTAGGATACTGATTTTCTGAAGATTAAATTCACCTGTGTTTTTTTTATTAGTAGACATTTAGGTTTAACTTGTGAGCTGTGTGCTAGGTATTGAGTTGGGTAGTTTTATGTTTACTAGACGTTTTAGGTAACTGATGGGTAGCTAGAACGTGAACTAAATGTATGTACAGTACTCTGCTCTCTTCTACTCAGGCCAGTTTAACCATGATTGGCTACTAGCGCAAATCATTTTAATTTCAAATGCATCAATTTGAAGACTGGAACCTTGGTAAGACAAGTAAAGGTGTAAATTTAAGGTTTCTGTAAAGCTAATTTATTTGATTTTGTTTTTACATGTCCTGCATGTGTAGCAATAATGGACTTGGACATGATACTAATATTAATATTTTTTATTTATTTATTTTTTGTAAAAGCGCCAGTTCCAAACCAAATCAATGATCAAAGGCGCTGATCGTTATTACCTCTGATCAATGGAGAACATACAACGGCAAACCAGCACAAAGTGCAACCTTCTATGCTCACTGGGAGTATACCTAGTTGTAATAATATTGTTACCAACATAATTTCACTTTTCACTATACTGACTATACATGGTACTAATGCTCTACATAGAATAAATGCTATTCTCAGGCATAATGAGTGGATTTTATTACAAAAAAAAATCAGGTGAAACAGGATTAAAACACATTGCCAATTAAAAGACAACATGTTTACAACTAGCAACATTATTAATAGTTTACATATGCTTAATAATAATATCATTTATTTTTTTCTTTTTTTGAAGGAACTTGAGATATAACCTAATAACTGAACTAAACCAAGGTGTATTCAGTGGTTTGACTAGTCTTCAATATTTGTAAGTGACAATCAACAAGTTATGAATAAATTTATTATCATATCAATTATTTTTAATTAATGCATGATTGTTTATGATTGTGATAAATTGTAATAATAATATTATTTTCTCGAACTTTAAATCATACAAAAAAGGGTGATGTTTTTAAAACGAAATCACAATTCAAATGCAAAAAAAATATATATATATGAGAATATACAATTTTTAAATAATTGTCTTGTATACAGCATCTAATACTCTAATAATTCGGTAATTATTTACATAATAAATCCTGCAGCATGCATGACATTAGCCTACCAATTCATTAAAAATCATGGTGTTTTTTTAATTAAATCAATTCAACAATAAAAATAACGATATTGGTAAAGGTGTTTGAAATAACGATAGCAATAATGATGACACTAATATAGCAACAACGGCAACGATAGCAATAATGGACTTGGACATAACACTATTATTATTATTATTATTTTTTTTTTTTTTTTTATATATATATAAAACTCAAGATACATTAACTGTTATTACATGAACACCTGAGAATTGAGAAAATTCACATAAGAACAGGACTAGTCATTTAGCATTTTTCTTTTGTGATTGTTATCCCCTATTCAAAATGCCACCCACCATATTTTTAAATGGCCAATATTCTCGAAAACCAACGGCATACACTTTTTGAAACAGTAGCTTAATACAGTTTTTGATGTAGGGCTAAATAAACAGAAAACACATGGATGGAACTTCAAAGAAAAAAGTATGGTCTTGTAGTCGTACTTCTACGCATGGGAAAAAAAACCCCTGTTAATGCCTACTCTGATTGATTTTATTACATAGAGGCATGTGCACTAGTCGTTTGCAGTAAATGTATTAGTTAATTCCCTGTTTCATGTATTCAGGGGCGCAGGGAGGTTTCCATCGGGGAGTGGGGTGCAAAAATTGTAAATGTGGAACTACAAAGAATCAGTGGCACAACGAAGGAATGGAAGGCCCGAGCCAAGCCATACGCTGGGAGCAAGGGGCTGCGAAGGGCCGTATAAGAGACAGATACTGATTACAGCTGGGGGGGGGGGGGTGAATCCCCTAGCCGCTCCGGTGTTTGTAGCGTTTTGTGATGTCTTTTTTGGTACTATTGAGTTCTTAATTTTGTATCTTAATTTGACAATATAAGCGTAATATATTGTAATTAAGATAACAATTTATTCGTCAGTAAATGAATTTCCTGTTACACATTGTTTCATTTTCATTATATTATAAACAAATTAATAAATCAAGTTTAATACGTTCAATCAAAAAAATAACAAAAAATGTTGGTACTGTTGCATGTGTTATTGGTATTGAAAAAAAAAAAAACAGCATTGTGAAAGTAATTAAAAAAATAATGTCCGCGTCATTTGATGTATTTTTAAAATCGTAACATTTAAAACCCATTAATTACATTGGCCTGTTGTTTTGACTACGTTTCCACACTAATGTATGCTACGTTCTGTACTATACAGAAGAACGCTGTTTAAACATTTTTTTTTTGGATATATAAGGCATGGAAAAAACTTTCTACCTGGCGCTTGAATCACCGAAATGCCTTGGTAGTTAAGTGGCTAAGATGTTCGCCCTGGATGCGAAAAATACCGGGTTCGAATTGCGGTTTGAAGTATCTTATTCAAGATCCAGGAAGCTGAAAATAGTAGTCTAGTCACATGCGATATTAACACCATAAAAATCAGATTCTACCTTACACTTGAACCACCACAATTCCTTCTTAGTGATTCCCAGTCGCCATGTATGCTAAAGGTCCCGAGTTCGAGTCCGAGTATTTTTTTTTTCTTTCATTGTCAGATTCCTCTTTTGTTAAGTTTCAATTTATATTGCATTTTTCTACTTCCTGTTTTACTGGTTATTCCATGCCTTAATTTAAAATCACTTTATATGCAAGTATCTGAATTCAAGTTCAAACAGGCTGAAAATAATGCACAGAAGGGGCGTCTAGGCACGTGCGATATTAGCGCTATATCAACATCGCGACGTCAGACACGATAAAAAAAAAATAAGAAAGCAGGTAAAATTCTACCTGGCACTTGAATGTGTTCGTGACCAAGTGGTTATGATGTTTGACGTGTATGCAAAAAGTCCCAGATTCGAGTCCATGCCTTGGTTGAATATGAACAAAGAAGACTTCAAAAGCATGTTGTAAATTTCAGGTTATTCCAAACGTTTCGCCGGTTAGGGCTTCATCAATGGACTAACATCGTATGTTACGGTCGAATGAATATGCATTGACTACTACTATTTGTCTTCACATCTATATGTAAATCTCAGTATATGAATGTGTGAGCGATATTCATTAATATGTGTGATCAGGTATATTCCTATATACCTGATACATAATCAGGGTTTATATAGGGGTAATTTCGTCTGGATTCAACAATAATGAATAAAGTAGTTGCTTTTTAAAGATAAGCCAATTATATTTCAATTTATTCAAAATTGTTGATATGTTGGAAAACTGATTTTAAAAACTTGGGGGAAAAGGTGAAAGAAAAGGCAGTTATGCCCCTTTTTCTCCCAGTAAAATATTCAAAAATCCGTATTTCATTCACCGTTCCCCAGTTTTACGCCAAACAACTTTTTTCTGTCT
Organism: Anneissia japonica; assembly: GCF_011630105.1. NCBI lineage: Eukaryota > Metazoa > Echinodermata > Crinoidea > Comatulida > Comatulidae > Anneissia > Anneissia japonica. The sequence goes on from NW_022716044.1 coordinate 67,211, forward strand.
TAGAAAAATCAGTTCTACAACATATCAAAAATTCTTTTTCCTCCAAAGCCCGACTTTAAAAGACAAACATAAACACAAGGTGCTTGTGATAGGGCTAAGGAAGTGGATGGTAATGAGAAAAAAATTTTGCTCTGGACCATTTATATTTTGGCACAGGGATTTGGTTGTGGAATGTTCAGGGAATTAAACATTTTTCAATTACAGCATTAATCATTTTTCATTCAAAATTACCCTGTACATGAGAACTTGATTATCTATTTTTAACATTGGTGGAATCCGAAAAAAATACAGCATCTGCAATTTAACAATTAAGCAATACAAACTTTTGAATACATTATTTACTATAATGTATCTGATGCATTAATGATAGGACATATTATAAAGTTAATATTACCAAATTAGTGAAAATTTAGATGAAATCAACATGGGTCCAATGCAATTGATTCCTTCTTGAAATGGATCAAGAGAACTACAAAGTTTGCCCTGGAAATGAGTTGAGACTACAAGGGCGTCAAAAAGCAGTTATGTCTGAAAATATTAGAGCAAATAATAATAATAACAATAATAATAATATGTCGTTCTTATATAGCGCTTCATGCCTTTACAAGGCCTCTAAGCGCTTCACATTACTACCCCTGTCATTGGATCAAACACATATGGAACTCATTGAAACACCAAATTAAATTAGTAAATGAAATTATATTTCATTTACAAGCTATTTGATTTGCACAGAAAGAGTTTCGAACCCCCGACCTCAAGGTTGGGAGTCCAAGCCACAACCGGTGCGCCAACCACTCCTACGCCCAATGGACACCTGACAGACAAGGTTGATAACCTCCCCACGTCTCCCCCACCCCACAACACTCATGTTCAAAAAGTTGTCTATACTCTTGGACTGCTGTACATTTGAATGCTAGTCACTTCGGCCCGGCAAAACCAAATCGGCCTAAACCAATTCGGCCCAAACCAACTCAGACCAAAACAAACTCGGCCCAGACAATACTTCGCCCCAAAACCAACTCTGCCCCAAACCAACTCGGAACAAAACCAATTTGGCCCAGGAAACAAATCTAGCCCTAAATAAATAAATAGTTCTATCTGAAGGAGAATTAAATTGAATTGAAAATTTACAATTGTATTCGAATAATGCCAAACATAACATTAAAAATCTGAAAACCATTATAACATATAAACTGTGTATGTAGCCAGTTTGAATTAAATGTACAGTAGCTGAATAAGTCTGTATTATTTGTGTATTTTGTTTCGCTTTATATTCATACAAATATATAGTACATTATTTTATAAAGGTATTATAAGATTCTTCTAAAAGGGAGCATACCCGTGAAGCAAGTGGACGTTCTCTAAACGAATTGTTAAATTTCTGCTCAAAGGTGATAAACCATAGTGTAAATTGAGCTACTCTATGTTTAATTGATGTTATAAAGATCTACTGTAATACATTCAAGAGGGACTACGGAAATTATGAACTTAAGAAATGATAAAAGAAAGAAGGTAAGCCCTACAGCTTCAGTAGAGCCTGAGTCTGTTGCTGGCAACACCACCGACAAGGCCGGTAAAATCGATATGCTAGTGGACATGCAGGAAAAGGCTTTGAATAAGCTGACAATAATGGAGGCTACTGTACATTGAATAAGGTGGACGGAGATATACTTAATCATTTCAAAATGATATCTGATTTAAAAGTCGGGGAACTAGAGTCTGGTGTAGAGGTTCTTAATTCAGAGATAGAAGAAAATAAATATGAATTTGTACAACGTGTAAAATATGAAGAGTTTGTAAGCCTAGAGAAATCTGTTGGTGAAAATAAGGAGGAATTGGAAAAATTCAGAGAATGCGGAAGGGGAAAGCTGTAGAACTTTCATGAAAAATAAAAAATTGCTTCAACATGAGTGTTGACATAGAGCGTGTCCATAGGATGGGAAAACAAGGGTCAAACCCTAAGCCAGTTATTAAATTTTTGAATTATGTGGATAGAAAAAAAAATTTAAAAAAAAATGCCCCGAAGATATTGAAACAGAAAAAATACAAAGGAAAGTTTATCACAGTGTCAATTGATGTGTCCACAAAAGTCAGGAGAGAGAGAGAAGTCTGCTAATAAGGAGAAGATAAGACTAAGACACGAAGGTAAATTTGCGATGATACCCTGTTTGGTTCCAGCTGCTCTTGTACTGTCCTATTTTATCTACCAATTTAAATATAGGCGGATATGTGATTTACGTAGAATCCCTAAATCGTTAGCTGTATATAAATTAGTATTGTTCGGACAATACGTAACAAATTGATTAATCATCAACCCCAAAATAGTAGAATCACAGCATCTGTGAACTGTAGAGGGTTTCCGACTTTAACAAACGAAGGGATGTTTTTAATTACTGTACTTAAGGGGAAAGAAATACACAATATATTGCCTACAAGATACCCACTTTACCAAAGAAAAAGAGCACCTTATCAGGAACGAATGGGGCCTTGAATGTTACTTCAGTTCCTAAAAGCAACACAAGGGGTGTTGCCATACTTTTTAATACAGGGTTTAATTTTCACTGAAGGTATTCTACTTGCTCTTGATATTGAATTAGAAGGATATAATATTAATTTGATTACCTTACAGAATATGGACTGAATATTGACAACATGATATTTTATACCAATTTAAATGATGTGTTGGACGATTTTGATAACCCACACACCATTATTTGCAGGGATTGGAATTTATTATTAATACCCAGCTATTGATTCATTAAACTATGTTAGAATTAACAATCCAAAATGCAAGGCATTAAGTTATCGATTTATGCAATACACAAGATTTAATTGATCCGTGGCGTATTCAAAATCCAGCTTTGCGAAGATATACATGGAGACAGAATTTGGCGGGAAGCATGGTAGACTGGATTATTTTTAAATTTCCACAGAATTATTAAATAAGATTCCCTCCTCGGGCATAATACCTGGTTACCATACTGATCACTCAATTATCACAATTAAACTTAATTTATTTAATATCGAGCGAGGAAATGGTGATTGGAAGTTTAACACCTCGCTTCTTCCAGATGAGAACTTCGTTAAAAAAGTTTAAGAAATAATTAGAGATACGAAACGTATGTATGCGGCAACCCCATACAAATTGGAAAATATTGACAACATAAAAAATGATGACGTATGTTTTTTGATCGACGATCAACTTTTCTTTGAAATGATTCTGCTCGCAATTAGAGCTATGTCTATCCGTTATGGTTCACAAAAAAAAAGATCCGATAAATTAAACGAAGAAACTTTGGAGATACAAATTAAAGAATTGAGTGACAAGGAAGTAAAGAATAAAGATATTCATGAATTGAATGAAAAACAAGAATTACTCATGGAATTACGTAAAAACAAAATGGAAGGGGTCTTGGTTCGGTCGAGAGCAAGATGGATTGGTGAAAAGCCATCTAAATATTTTCTAAATATGGAAAATAGAAACACAGTTAGTAACACAATTAATAATATCCGAACAGAAAATAATAATGACTTAAAATCATCGAAGGAAATTCTACAGGAAACGAGGGCTTTCTACCAGAAACATTATGCAAGGCGAGATAGAGAGGAAGAGGACATCGCTTTGGATAGCCTCTTAAGAAAGGCGGATATAGCAAGGAGGTATAAATTTATGTTGACTGAGAGGGAAAAAATGAAATAGAAGGGCCACTTTCACTGCAAGAAATGAAAAAAAGTTATAAAAATATGAGTAATGGGAAATCTCCAGGTTTAGATGGATTCACAACTGAGTTCTTTAATTTTTTTTTTGTGGATATTGGTATTTTCCTTTGGAGATCGTCAAATTATGCATTTAAAACAGGCAAATTATCAATCACACAGAGTCAAGGCCTTATTACAATTTTGCCGAAAGGAGAAAAAGACAGATCTTATTTGAAAAATTGGCGACCAATTACACTTTTGAATACTGTACGTCATATAAAATTATTTCTTCATGCTCTGCAAATAGAATAAAAATTGTTCTCACAAATTCAATACATGAGCAACAGAGGGGCTTTATAAAAGGACGTTTCATTGGAGAGAATATCCGGCTTATTTACGATGTACTAAATATTGCTGAAAATGAAAATCTCCCAGGCCTGCTTTTAAATATTGATTTTGAGAAGGAACTTCGGTGTCTCATTTGTACTTGAAAAAGGTGCTTCTTAAGTTTAATTTTGGCAAGGATATTGTAAGATGGGTGCATATTTTCTACCATGAAGCAAAATCATCAGTTTTGGTCAATGGTTTTATTTCCAAATCATTTTTCATTGGTCGTGGATGTAGACAGGGGGACGGTTTAAGTCCATATTTATTTTTGTTATGTATTTGAAGTTTTTGGAATAATGATTAGAAATACTGACAAGGTTAAGGGGTTTAAATTGGGTGATAAAGAATTTTTGTTCTCTACACTGTGCTTGGAAAAGCGTCTCTACACTGATCAGATCAAATGCGCCGACGACTGACAACGCTGAAATAACGACTCTCAATGACTCTTGACTGTATAATTCGAATATCTGATCTGATCGTATGTGACCGCATTTGATCGACTATGCCTAGGCCTGTTAACGCATACGACTAAAGTCGTTTATTAAAAAATTCTAAAGTCATTGTTTTTCGATAATTGGATTACCAAACTCTTTAGATAACAGTTTAATTTTAGAGAAACATGTGAACTATTAAACAATTGAAATTCTCGCATGAAACATTGTTTCGGAAACTTGACTTGCAAATTATCTGAACAGTCGACAACGAATCAGCACTTTACAGGCCTGTCTTAATGTGGTTGGAGGCTACAGTAGGATTTTTCTCCTGACGGCTAAATAATCTACACAAATAATATTATTAACACCCGAGTTTTATGAATAAACCTGTCATGAAAATTCAGTAACACCATAGTAACTATAGTATAAAGGAAAGACATAATTACTTTAATTATCTGCCACATGCAGGAACAAACCTGTATAGCTTATCATACGTAAAAGTATTGAAGTTAAAACATATATATTTTTTTCGTCCGCGTGCGCTCATGCTGCTTAAATACAGTCCACCCTCTATCGTAAAACAGATGCAGGCGCTCCCGAATTTAAAAAAAATATAGCCTATATAATAGGTCTACTTGTAAATAATTTAGAGTAAGTCACCTTCTGAAGAATATTAAATTAATATACACGGCCTTTTGACCAAGCAATTGCGTTATTTTTTTCAATAAGGCATAGTATTTTCATATCAAATAATGTTTTCCGTAACTCAACAATGCAATAGAAACTGATTTTATTTTTCTACTCATATAAACACAGCTAGCAAGGCCTATCATTTCAACTCATAAATAGCTGAATATTTTTAATGTTTACAGTAACTAACGTAAATGTGCATTTCTTATCATCTTTAATGTTATTTTTATTTTTCGAATATCCCTTTTAATATTTGTACAAAAGTCACATTTTATGCCTTTGTACATTTGCTTTACAAGACCAATCAAAGCTCTTTTTATTGTGTATTCTGTATATTAGATGAAAATGAAAGATTAATAATGATGCATACAGTATAAGAGATTTGTGCATATATTAAATTCAATTCAATTTTACTGTGCTTCAAATGCCCGGCCAATTTCAGTACGTTTCAGAATATTTTTTAGGAGAGCATGGGAATTCGAACACGGATAGACTCGAGAGGGAATACCTGATTGCTCGAAACATCACGCTTATATAAAATATTTGGAGGTTTCAGTGCGGCGCTTATTCAAGAGCGGTGCTTAAACTGAAAATATTGGGTGGTGATTTCTATCCCCGTTACTAGGCCTACATTAGGCCGCTACAGCATAGTATAGGTCATACGTCTGATCGTAAAACGTTTATAAAGAATGCCTGTGTTTATTGTGTTCATTTTACACCGTATAGGGCCTACATTACATTAAAAAACTCTGTTTCTTAAAGTGTTTCTTTACACACAAGGATATACTCTCCCCAATCACCCAATCCATGATGCCATACTCTTTAAACTAAATCTGGTAGATTAATTCACCCTAAAGTTAGACTAACCGGAATAACAATTCATTCATTTCATCAGCAGTCAGACTTTTTAATACGCAGTTCAATAGATAAACCATATTGTACAGTTTATCTTGCCTTTCCATCACACTCAGTTTATATAGCATTTTACAAGATCAATGTGCTTAAAACTAATGTGCCCCTGCAGTGTTCGTGAAATACAGTACAAAGAGATCCAGACACTATTATAAAGCTGGATCATAAATGGGTTTTATTTGTCCAATGCGTGACCACAAGACGCAGCTTGCTCACACCGGTCGTCCGAGACTTGTCTCTCCCTCTAGTCTCTTCCTATCATATCGGGCGGCCCACGAGACTATTTCGAGGGACTATCCCATAATATGTATACCTTAAAGTTGAAAGGTTACACTACTCCCCCTCTTTCCAAGAAGTGTCCCACTTCTCATATGTATGCAAAAATAATAACAAATACATAAGCCTATCGATGCATTATAGTATTATAATGTACATAATGAAATACATTAAATAACATTCTGCACTGATATTATTATAAGCAATCTCATTATAGAGTTACGGTATTTATTACAGTATAAGTGTTCATGAAATTAAAATTCCTTTGCTTGTAGCTGGTTGTTCATGCGTCAGTTATTATCAATTCAGTGTATATGATTTAAAACAGAGTTCATATAATAGGCCAATAACGCTCAATTAAAGAATATCATTGGGCAAGGTGATCAGTTCGTGATTGAAGCACATCAGAAAACGATGGTTCCATTGGTTGAACATCTGAAGATTGATAGATGAAGTTCACATCCCTTGATTAATTGATGACTCCAAGTAGATTCCACTGATGAGATTGAGTATTGGTTAGATTCCATCGAGGAGATTCTTGATGACTCTGGAACTGTTGACATCACTCCAGCAAATGAATGGCATACGGTGAAGGAAGTAACTGCTCAGTATCTGTACTGTACCATACAAATGGCGTATGATACAAAAAAATAAATAAATTGTCTCAAATAAAAGAAAAACATGTAGCATATGAATTGCATGTACATATGAAAATGTCACAAATGCAACACACCAGCATACGAATACCGTACAGTGCCAAAAAAAAAATATCTACCATCACTGTAGCATACGGAAGCGTACAGTAACCATCTCCATATGTGGCAAAGACAAGCCAAACCAGTCACTCGTCGCAAATTGTGTTTCAGAGAAAATAGCAAAAACATGCTAGAATGTAAAATTTTTAAAAATATATTTTATTTCACTAAACTGAGGTTTATGTATCTATACATCATGCTGTGCTGATATTCTTCCCAATTTCAATGTTAAAACAACACTTTTTAAAGATTGCTTCTGCATGAGAAATGACTGAAATCAAACTTTGAAGGCTGATTTCTCATATATTGTTCTTTAAACAGCTGTATACTTAAATGCTTGTAACTTCATAAGGAAATGTCGGATTTGAATGATTTTTTTACCATTTTATAGCTCTTATTTTACTCTTTATTAACTCAAAATCGATTTTTGCGACGAGTGACTGGTTTGGCTTGTCTTTGCCACATATAATATAATCAATAGTACAGCATACTGTACGAAGAGCGTATGGTGCAAACCATTCCAAAGAAATAATTCAATAGCGCAGCATATGACTAGCGGTGCAAAAAAACAAACACAAATAAATAGTCAACGCAACAGCAAACAGATAATGTATGGTGCAAAGAAAAAATCTTCCACAAAATATCTCAACAAAAAAAAAGCATTCAGTAATGCAGCCTACGAATAGCGTATGGTGCAAACCAAATAAAGACAGAATCTCTCCCTGTGTAGCATATACGAGGAGTGTACAGACTTACAACTTCTTTCAAATCATTCACGTAGCATACGAATTGCGTACGGTACTACATATTAATAATAATAAAACAGAAAACAATCATCTCGTCCAAAAAATATAAAAAAAATGTTCTGCATACAATAATCCATGGAACTTGTAGTAGACCACAAGTGATGAAAGAGAGTTTGAACTACCAGAAACAGTGAAATTATTGACAAGTCTATCACAATTATTTATTCAATCACGCAAGCCGCGCAAGCAGGAATGACCCAAATACCAGCTAACACTAGAACCAAAACAAATCCTAACTTCTATAAACAACATGTTTTAAAAAACATTACGTGCGCGCATGGACGTATTCAATTCAAAAAGGAGAAAAGACACTCATGCCACTAACACTAAAACCAGAAAAAAACAAATCCTAGCTCCTATAACCACATGCGTAAAAAAATTACGCTCACGTCGATACGCAAGTTCCCCTGCGCATGCACCAGACATGTCTCATTGACACCTGGTGGTTTTTGGTTGTGTGTGTGTTAATTGTAAATTCATGTAATATGTGTGTAAGTGTTTACATAGTCATACATTCGTAGTTATTCCAGGAATCTGGAAGGTGCCTTCACTATTCTGCCTGTTCTAGTAACGCTGAAGGGTGCTACAGCTTTCTCATTCAAAGGTTGACAGTTGGTCGAGCTGCGATACGTCTGTCCTAACAACAGGCTGCTTGGTAACAGATGGTTCAATGTATGACTTAAGGCGATTGTAGTGTATCTTTCTAGGATATATTCTGCCATTCCGCTTGCAGTTTGTAAACACCATCCTCACTCACATTAACAACTTGAAATGGGCCCTGCCATCAAGGAGCCAACTTATTCCGTACATTAACTGGATCATCAATCCAAACTTTTTCACCAACTTGGTATACACGAAATCTTTGTTTCATGATAATGTTGTTGTTTGTGTTTTTGGATAGTGATGTTATTGGACACTAAATCCGTAGCTCTGGTAATACGCTTATCTAAATCGGTAATACTCTTGGGTAGTAGAAATGGGATGAAATGTGTTGGGGCCATAAAGCACCTGACTGGCCAATCTTGGTTCTCGTCTATGGACAAGGTAAAATGGGCTGAATCCGGTAGTTTCATGAACCATTGAATTGTACTGCAATTCAATTTGACTGAGTAAGGTGTCCCACTCCTTGCCTTCACCATAAAGCTGTTTAGCCAGTTGATCCTTCAGTGTGCGGTTAAAGCGCTGAATCATCCCGTCTGATTGCGGGTGATACGGGGTAGTTTTGGTTTTGTCGATTAATAAATATTTACAGATTCCCTTCAATAAATTTGACTCAAACTGAGCCCCATGAATACACCCTAATACGCCATGTCACTTGATAAAATCTTTCATATGCACTTGGAATTGTGTATAAAGTTATATATTTGGTAAAGTAATCACCTACTACTAACACGTAACGACTACCTCTGGCTGACACAGGCAACTCTGTAATATTGGCTGCAATTCTCTCATATTGATGGTTGCTGGCACTGTATCCATTGGAGCACGTAATCCAGGGACAGGTCTTTGTCTAGCCTGACACGGTAGACATTCCAAACAAAATTTCTTCACATCACGTGCAATATAAGGCCAGTAACAATTAGCTGAAATGAGTCTTGTCAGAATTATAATGTCCTGAATTAGAACCATGAAATGATGTTAATACTTCGCTTTGTAGAGAACTAGGTATGATGGACTGTACAATTTCACCCTTACGTCTATCATGAGTAATGCGGACCATTAAACCATCATAAATATTTAACAACGATGAAACTGCCTACATAATCGTTCATAATACAGGGTTTACTGTAGCACGTGACTGGACACACATTTTGAACTCCTGTAACTCAGGGTCTCTATCCGGTTCATTAAGTAATTTAATATTACGTTGATTATGAAGTGAAAAACCATCACAAGAAGTTAGGGCATGTACATCCTGAACTTTACAGTCTACAGTATTCCCTTACAGGTACTATCTTCCACTATAACATCCATCTCACTCTTATACAGTATACATATATATATACAGTATACATATACTGTCTCTTATACACATCTAGATGTGTGTCTTACCCGATTTGTACACAATCTTCCAATTGAACATATTCAAATCAAGAATCCATCGTGTTTGACGACCTGTCACATCATTTTCTATATGTAACCCCTGTAAACCTGTCAAGGGTTTGTGGCCTATAACAATAAGAATGGTTACCACGCAAATAATGCTTAAAATGCCTGACACTCCACACAATAGCATACAACTCCCTATCAAAGTAGCTTTCACTTTTGCTGAGAGCATGCTGGCATAAGCGATAACCCGTTCCTTACCCCCCTGAATTTGAGTCAATACAGAGCCAATAGAAAATTCTGAAGCATCTGTGAAAAGTTGAAATTGTAAATTAAAATCAGGATACGCCGCAATTGGTGGGTTATCAAGTTTTCTCTCAATATGTCAAAAGCATGATCACACTCATCTGACAAACAAAAGGTACGCCTTTGTGTGTTACTGTAGTAGTTGCAGAGGACGAACAATTGAGGCAAAGTTTTTCACGAAACGCCTGTAATATGAGCAAAGACCCACAAAACCTCCGACCTGGGTGACATTACGTGGAATAGGCCAACGTTTGACCTTCTCAAGATTAGCAGGGCCAGGCTCTATGCCGGCTTTGGAAACAACATGAGCCAAAAATGTGACACGCATTTTTATTGGGTCAAATTCTGTACCGCCACCAGTTAAAATAAATTTAATTTTTTCTAGACGCTTTACTATGATTTGATTTTCATTACATTTTGCTATTACTGTATATGATTTTACATGTGTAATTTATGATTTAGCTTTGAAAAATAACTTTGTCAAATTAAAATTAATTTTAAACCCATTTTATTATTTTCCGTCCCGCCACTTATTAAGAATTCCGTACTACCACCATTATGAAGTATAATTACTTTTTAAAAGTGTTTGCATTGATTCCATTTCCATAATTCTTAACAATATTATGATTATAAAAGTGTAATTTATGATTTTGGCTTAAAAAGTAATTTTGGAAAATTTTAAACAATTTTAAACTAAAATAATTATTTAATTCCGTCAAACCTTTTGGAATTCCGTCCCGCCACCATAAGAACATTGAAAGCTACATGATACCTTTAAATAATGTAAAACTATTGATTTGATTCCACAAAGGTTGTGATGCCATGATTATAAAGTTCTTTAGTACTATCACTGCCATTTCTGCCAAAATGTGCAGGGGGTATAAATTACCCCTTAAAATACAAGCTTACAATACATAATGGTCTATATATAATGATGATTAGACCTACAGTATCAGTGTATTTCTCCAAATCTTTAATGTCTTTACCTTCTTAAAATGTTCCATACACCTACGGCATGAATATAAGTATCAGCAATGTTTAACATTGCTGATATTTATATTCAATAATATTCTTTTCAATTTTACAGATAAACTTTATTTTAAAGAAAGCATCGAATTTGGGGTAATTTTAAAAATTTCCGTCCCGCCAATTTCCATCCAGCTACCCTGACCATTTTATTTAATTTTATTTTATATGGCTCAGCGAAACATTTAAATTTATTGATTATGGTGATGAAGCATTAGTTGCTACTCAAAAGTATGTATTTAAATTTACAGCACAATTTTAAAGTTTGAATTAATTGAGAAGATAACATGTTGTCTCATTTTTATCCCATTTGTTCATTCCGTCCCACCACCAAAATGTTTTTCATTGCCATGGTGATTTGATAAGGTACTGTGTTTTCTGTTTTGCATCAAATTGAAGTAGGTATCATTACCTTGCTAAGAATCATAAAACAAGTTTCATAAACTAGGCAGTTAGAGAACAAGATCTAAATAATGTCCAAATTTCCATCCCGCCACTGGAGGGGGGCTTTGGATTAGGCCCTGAAAATAAACGTTAAGCCGACCCTGAGCCGACCTAAAGTTAATCCGACCTGAGCCGGCCCAAGTTCGCTCTGATTGCAGTCGATTTTGACATCTTATCTAACCACAACATTCATTTCAACTGACTTGCGCGAAAAAACACCATTAAGAAATAAATTGTTAATAAACTGTAGAGTAAATTGTATTCAGTTGAACTATTGTTTTGAATAAAAGTTGTTATATATATATATATATATAAGGTCTCCAACCTAACTAATTATTACTTTCTTTTCTACAGTTGAAGAATTCCAGTAGAGAAAAAATATATTGGCCTATTACAAGCTCAAGAAACCCCGCTTTTTGTATAGCACACATGAATTTAAGTTTATATTCTAAAATCATAACACTGTATAGTGGTATCATTCTTTCTGAACATCATCCTCACCAACCACGTGTGTTTTGTGTCGACTCGACGTTCGTGAAGCTACTCACGTGACCCCGAAAACAGAAAAAAAAATAATCGTTTTTTATGAGCGAAGCTGGTTCTCAAAGCGTTAAAAATTGTTTGTGAATGAACCTAACACAAAAATAATTATTATTGCTAAATAGATAGATCTCGATGCTACTTATTCACAATCTGTGTCCCCGGTCTGTGACCAAACATTGACAGCAACCTTCAGACTTGCATAGGCCTATACAGTTTACCCATACAAGTATGGAGTTTCAAAATCGCGAGTCTGGTTTTGCAGTAAAGTTGAGCTGCGCTAACTATAGGCCTTGGTTATTATAATAATTATCGTCGCCATAATCATGAAGCAGAATGCAACGCTTAAAAAATTGAAAAAGTATATGGACAATATTCAAAATTATAGGTTCATGCTTCGCGCGAATTCCATGTGTTTATTCTAGGTTGTGATTTACCGTTCCGCCATCACATAATGCGATCGCCTCAATCATTTTGTCTTGCAATTCATCGACCCGGCCCAAAGTGTGAACGTTCGTAAGGTGGCCCTGGGCTGACTTAAAACAATCACTGTGAACGAAAATGTCGTTGAGTCGGCCCTGAGTCGGCCGTAATTTAAGGCGGCCCTGGGCCGGCCTAATAAGTGTGAATGGGCTCTTAGAGAACGGGATCTAAATAATTGTCCAAATTTCTGTCCTGCCACTGGAGGGAGGGGAGGGGGGTTTGGATTAGGCCCTTTATGCATATTAATTTTCCTATAATCTACACAGGAACGAAAGGTGTTATCCTTTTCTTAACCATAACTATAGGTCAGCTCCGTGGGCTATGACTAGGCTCAATGATGTCCTTATCTAATAACTCATCAGAC
>NW_022716044.1:80513-94523 GCF_011630105.1 Anneissia japonica
TCTCTCCATACTATTTGAGACATGAAAATTATGGTTAAGCGTAACATCCCCAATACGCAAATTAACTCTAACACAGCCTAACTTCAAGGGGGCTGCCGTCAACGGACTTAGCCGTGTGAAAACTTTCTCAAATCTTCTTGACTTTATTACTTTTACGAAACTGAAATGTTAGCACCAGTGTCAATTAAAGCACTGACTTCGTGACCCTCAACATACAACTGTATGTGGGAGTTAAATCCCTAATAGGAATCAACAAAAATCTCATCTGATTTATGTACAAGTTGGTCATCTGCTGATGACAACTGAGGGGTCTTTGCATATCACTAGTATTTCCACTTGCATAAGCCGAATATTGACCCACATTTCCAGCTGACTTTAGTTTCCCAAACTAGAATATTTGGTGATAAATGTAACTGTTTGGGACTACCTTTGTATGCCCTGCGGTATGGAATGTTTTGTCTGCAATGTGTGTCAGCATGCTCATATCTACCCTGCGGATATTTGGGCATCCTATCTCAGTTACGGGAGTCCGAGCGATCATATCTACCCAGCCGATATTCGGGTGTCCTGTCCCTACGCCAAGAGGAGGAATGGTTCCGATAATAATCAACATTAGTTAACTGTCTCAGGGGTTGCATCCCTGGTACAGGGCCTCCCACGTTCACCACCGGTATCCCTATCCAGTGTGCTCTGTAAGGTAGAAACCACATTCGTTAAATCCACTAAAATGAATTTCAAATCCGATACTTCCGATTTTATGACATCATTCGCTGTCACTAATGCATCGACATTACTATTAGATTTAACGTGCAAACCTTCCATTTGACTAGTTAGGGAGCCTCGCAAAATAAAGCAACGCGTATACCCGTCTACAACGCGTGGTTGGGGATTATAATCTCTTCGCGTTGCCGACGAGTGGTTCAAGATACCGATCAAAAATGTTGAACGATTCCATTTCGCGAATTAGGGTTCGTTTTCCGGCGTTTTTTGTTCAACTTGTTTGCGTCGGTTTATCTCGTGATTTTGATGTATTGTAATTTATCGACAAGTCTCTTTTCTATGTTTTGTCATAAGTTTCATTCATTATTATGAATTAATTTTATACTATATTCTGTCATTTGTTATTGAGCTATTCTGTAAAATTTAAAACCGAAATGTCGAATACCAAGACTCGAAACCTACTGAAATTCCTATACACTTTTATACTGTATTATAATCAGGCCAAACTCATGTTTTTGCCATGAATATTGACGGGATAAACGCAATTTAATGCCAGTATATTGCTTTAACTAGAACTATTTATAGGAACATTCCCACGCTCTGCTGCTATGGAAATACAGACTGAATCAAAGTGTACGTGTCATTGATCTTGCTGCCGGCCGAGTTATGCATAGCTCAAACCCTTTGTACGCCGCCCAATGTTATAACCTGGCCAAACTCATGCTGTTGCCATGAGCATGGAGGAGTAAATTCGTAGTGACAGGATAAACGCAACTGCCAGTACCTGCTTCTTCTAGAACTATTTGTAGGAACAGTCCCACTGTTCTGCTGCTATGGAAATTGACTATTAAGGGTCATTGATCTTGCTGCGGCCTGATTTATGCATAGCCGTACCCTTTGTACGGCGCCCAGTGATAACGACTCGACGTTACCATGGAAAAGCATAGAATAAACTAAGAAAATATCAGTCTCTGAATTTTTGTGTGCAATTAAAAGATGTGTATAAGAGACAGACATCATTATTATTTTCTTTAAGTCTCATTTTCAATTATATTTTATATTTGTTATATATATTTGAAAATGGATTTTGTACGATACAAATACATTAATTACAATAAAGACAACAAGGAAGTGACAAACAGAAATTAAAAATCAAACAGCTCATTCAGTGGAACATAAATTAAAGTTAATTGGCGTAAACAGTTTATTACATGAATAGGCCTAATTAGTGATCAAGATCTACTGTACTGTGTGTGTGCAGTCGCTATGCTTGTATGATAATCTGATCTAAACACAATACATTTATTTTAGTGGTTTTTTTTTTTTTTTTTTTTTTTTTTTTTTGGAAGCTGAACAACAATAATTTAGGCCAAAAAATGGCTACCGTATCCGAAAACGCCATTCCTCTACACCCAGGCCCAATGTCTGTTTTCAAAATGACCTACAGAGAATGAATGAAAATAAATGGGGAAAATGCCACCCTAGCTTAGCCTACTGCACTAAATTTCATATTCATCGTATATGTTGAGTATTTATTGGCGGTCACTGTACTTTATTATGAATAGGACTACAAATAGTAGGCCTATTGTACATTTATTTTTGATATAGGCCTACCATAATATATTTTAAATGCAAGGTTATTCCCAACTATTATATCGGAACAAATTATAGACAATAAATCAATGGATAGAAAAAGCAATTTAAAGAATGAAATAATGATAATATGTTAAGAGATCGTAATTCAGTAAATATCCCATAGCCCATTGAGTAAGGACCAGAGTCAAGCGTCTGACTTTTACTTTGATAGAACAAAACCACAGGCCCTAAACTTCTAGCCGGCGATGCAATACACTGCAAGGAAGACGTTCCAAGTGCACTTGATACGCCGTGACGTGAAAACTACTTTTATACATTTACCAGTGCATTTTATAAATGAAATTAAAATCCCTGTAGTAAAATGAAATAACATAGTCATTTGGTACATTCAAGCGTTTAAAAACGATTTAATGATTATACATTTTAAATTTAATTATTTTGAAAAATTATTATAAAATTAATAACCCATATGGAATGGTAGAGCCCACGGTTAATCAACGACGCAACAAAACATGTGCCTCGCTGATTAAAAAGGGGTGAAAGCAATACATTGAACAGCAATCAGAGAAAACACGGAGAAAACAATATTTTACAGTATACAATACAATACCTTTTTTTAAAGAGCCTGATAATCATAATAAATAAAATCATAATAAATATATTCTTTTACACTAAACTTCGAGATTAATCAACATTGAAATAGAATAGAGTCTAGGTTTGTGCCGCATCAAAACATGTGTTTCATCGGTAGAAAGGGGTGAGAGCAGTGCATGTAACTGCTGGCTGGAGATTGTTTTTGCTTTTTTTGAAACGTTTCACGTCACATACAATGGATATACTATTCCACCAAAGTTCCAGATTAATCAATATTAAAATAGATAACATATAGGCCTAGGACAACTGCTCACATTTATATCAGATAAAGGTACGTTATATGAAGTTCAATATATTTTTTGTATTTCGCTAACACTGAAGGAAGTCTAACCTATCTAAGTTCATGATCGAATGTAGGCTTACTGTAGACCGATAGTGTCTGTCGTCCTAGACAGTTTTTTTAATAATCTTAATTAATACTAAAACGATATAAGAAATGATAATTTTAAAGACTAACTGTAAAAAAGATATAATTAGGCCTAACAAAAATTCATAAAAATTGCCTGTTTTCGATTTTTAATTTTACCTAGGCCAAAGCCTAGGCCTATTGAGGTATAATAATATCTATGTCCTAGGCCTCTCCTAGTTTTATATTTCTGCTGTTGGTTTTGATCGTAACGGTGACGATAATCTCGATAAATTATTAATGTAATTCTCAGAAATATAACGTGAGCTTGCGTTACTTCCAATAGGGTTTATTTTTACACGAGACGCTTTTGTTTGTGTTAATTGGGTTTTTACACTAAGCCCTGTTATCAATTCCCCACTACGAAGTGGAGTAGCCCAGGAAAATAATCCCAACGCGTGGCCAACTATGGGATTAAACTGCCTTTTATCGCATCGCGTGGTCCACTCGTATACGCGTTGCTTTATTTTGCGAGGCTCCCTTAGGGAATTCACACCATACAGCTGATGGGGGTGGGAAGGGAAATTGGAATCAGTTGTGAGTGAGAATTGGTGAGCTTCATTTGCGCTCTCCACCTGTTAGGCAATCTTAACAGCGGCCTCTAACGTTGTTGCACCATGTTCATGACATTTCATTTAAACTTAAAGATGTATTGTCCGATAGAACCCAGAAATCCTTAAAAAATATAAATTAATTCTGAATTTCTTAAATTGTATGTTTGGATGAGTAACAACCATAATGTTAAGAAAATGAATTTAAAACAATTTTAGTGGTATTTCTTATATAATACACACTTTGTTAATGTAAAAACATTCATAAAGAATTACAGACACTGGAAGTGTTTCTAGAATTGTTTGGTTATTACCAGCCCACAATTCAGAGAAAACAATTTTTAAAATAGTCTCAAGTTCATGACATTTATTATTAAAATGGGTAAGTTAAAATCAAACATTTATTTTTGAAGAATTTTTCATTTAGTTTATCGGACAATACAGCTTTAATGGAACGTGGATGATTAGATATTAGGTTTAATGGTTAATGTTAATTCCTTGCTAACTCACCGTTTTCCTTCTTATCCAATTTCTCTTATTCCAAAAGAATTATTCAAATCAGTGCTGCATTATACGTTTTTGGTTCGCTGGTTTCTGTACTGTGATATTAATGCAGATCTGTACTTGTCTATGCCAGCTTTCAATAGGGCTACAGCATCATTTTCCAAATCATTTATAATTTGAAATTCAGCGGGGAACTGCAAAGTATAAATCATATTTAGTTCATTCCTAATCCGGTTACTACTTATTACTACTTATAATATACTAGATCTCTAAGACAGAGAATAGATAAGTTCATTAAAATATGTATTATTTATCAAGTGTGTTGCTTCCTGTAACTGTCATGATCATAAGCAAACACAATGAAAGATACACATAAAAAACATTCAACCAAGGATTCTTTAGTGGTGTGTTCAATTTGTAATTGAAAACTGTAAATGAATGTTATGCACATGGTGTAAGTTTAAGATATACCTTGCTAATTGACCACTGGTAGGGAGTAAACTTGATGTGGTCTAATACATGTCCGAATAAGATTCAATCCCAAATTACATTTCTAAATTCCAAATAATTCTGTGTTATTTATTTGTTCAACACTATATTTTGAAACAGTTCCATACAAAAAAATAAAAGAAACTTCTGTTCATAATTCACATTTAAATGAATATGAATAATCTTTGCAGGCCTAAAATACAGTACAGAAAAGGCTACAGTAATCTTTGGAGAGAAGCCAACTTAGATTGGTAGATTGTCTTTAAGAGCGCTATTGAAGTTAGGTGATAATACATTATATATAAACGTGCTAAAGACCTGAAACAGAGACATTGAAATAAAGGGTTGGTGACCCAAGGGGTTACTTGAACTAGTTACTGTAGGTACGGATATCCTACTAAAAAAACAGTATGAATACACTAACATCAAACAGACCTCAGGCCTATGAGATGGCCTAACATCATTCACCAATGATGTATAAAAATGATAAAAACAAAAATAAGCAATTGGGTCATTTTAGCTAAAAATCAACCACCATGCCCATGTGAATCCCTTGGATCTTCCTATAAAAAAATTCTAAGAATACCTTGATATGTCAAAACAAAGAATCCAAAATGTTGAGTAAACAAAAAAAAATAAAGTAAAAAAATAAAACATTGAAAAATTCGAAGATTAGATTAACAATTTTTTTTTTTCAGAAAAAAATTCAACAAGAAATTTTAATTTTTAAAATACAATGAAATTATGCAATACTTACTGTATTTAAAATTCAAAACAATCCCCACTTCTACCCCATTTACGCCAAAATATTTTCCCCTTTACTTACCAACCCTCACACCAAAGTATTTCTGAACACACTCCTTACGACTATCTACAGATTATTTATTATTTGCCACATTCTAACTACCTTCAGTAAACCAGTCATGCAAGCAGTGTATCTGGAACTAGGTATAATATAGATTCCATGCTCAAAACAATCTCTATCAGTGTGTCAGAGAGGTGTCTGAGACTTTATGTAATGAGGATCCTACATTCTAATACTGTATGTGCAAGTCTATGTGCAATTTGTACAACTAATTTAACCCATTAGGACCTAGACGCTCAAACCGCTCTGCGCATTAGTCCCTAGACCACACTAAACAGCCCTGGCTATTCAACCCGCTATAACTTCTGTTATACGAACTGAAGCGTGTCGCGAAAAACGTCTACATAAACTTTGGGAAATCCCTAAATTTCAGAATATCTCATCATCCAATGAGGTTTCTATTTGAAAAAATGACGTAATTTACGTTCAAAAGTCAAACTGTTGAGAAGAAGCGAAGTTTTGAATCGCCTGACTTCGCACAATGACACCACAGCAAGCGCTGAACGTCTTATAGAAAGGGAAGACTTTTTCAATGATAAATTGACCTTAAATTTGTCTGCTGACAGCGACATAGATGTTTCATAGGTTAATAATATTAAACCAAACAATAAAATATATGGTCATAAAATTATATTATAGTACAGTATATATAGTAACTCTTATACAGGCTTTCGCACAGCAGGCAGGCATAGGCTAGACTAGCGATGGTGATTGTAAACAGAGCTCGTGTTCCCTTTATGTACGGTTGATATTGATAATAATACAATAAATGTTTTGAAGGTTTGAAATTATTATTTTGACACTCCACCATCCATTTCTATTTACATGCCTAAGCCAATGAATACTTTGTAAAAAAAGTAAAAACATACCCTGCAAAAGGTCTAGTCTTTAGATAGATGTTTATGGCAGCGCGGCACTTTTGGGCTTCAGTACCACTTTTTGCCCCACACTCGCAACCGAGTAGGCTACTTGCTTATTCATCAATAAACTCCTAGTTTTGCACCGAAAATGGTATATAAAACTGATAGAAATTTGGGAATTAGGCCATAAAAACATCAGTTATTATCACCTTATCATATTATATAATTATAGGCTTTTATTTATGCAAAATTTAGAAAAGGGACATGCTGATAATATTTTTTTTTAGTAAAAACCAATAATAAAGGTCAGTTGAATAGGTCAAAGGTCAATATATCAAAGTCAAAGGTCAGATAATTGATGTCACTCAATAAAATAATTATAAAATTCAGTAAAGTATGCAAATTCAAAATCATTCATATAATTAATTCAAAGAAAATTGCAAATATTGGATGAAATGTTAACTATGAAAGTCAAAGGTCACAATTTCAAAGTCAAATGTCAAAATATTTTGTGTCACTGGAATGCTTATTTAATATGCATCAAAATAAAAACTTGTAATGGAACATTTTCAACAATTAAAAAAAATTAGTTTATTTGTAGTAGAGTCTAATTCCTTTCATATAGCATAGCTAACTCTCTAGGGAGTAATACATTACAATAATAGGTGCTAATGTGTTAAGAATGCATGCATACAGTAATAATAAACTGTAGGCCTACCTTCCTCATTTGAGTATCGGATGATATTTGTTGTGGGTAAGTAGTTGCTCCACTATACTTGAATACTCAGCTGATGTTGGGTACCTAAGAAATATACTGTATATAGCAAAAATAGATTTTTAGACACAGCCTGTAGTAAACTGAGAATGAATAAATAATAATTAAATAAGTGAGTTAATCAATTGTTGATTTATAATGCAAGAACGAATCCGTTAATAAACTACTTTAAAAATTAAAATGAATTACTAAAATAAACTTAGAAATCAATAAATAGTTCTTAAAATATTACTATAAATACAATTACTAAAGAAATGAAGAAATGTTTAAACAACTAAACAAAATACAGTACAGCAGTCGAAATATAATTATTTAATAAATAAATGAAAAAAAAAATATATGAGTTTAGGCCTAATAACAAATTGAGTTTAATAATATAAACAAATTCAATTAATAATAATAAAGAAACTTAAAAATACATATTTCTTGACAGATAATTTCATATTTAAATTATTAAAATAATTACAGTTAAACAGAAAGGAAGCTTTATAAAGAATAAATAATAAATATCAGTATCAGTAGACTTGATAAGTGGAAAAATGAAGTTATAAAGAAAGGCAAAAAAGATTAAAGATGTATGTAGCTCGCATGGACCATATTAACAGGTGGGCCAAAAAGTTAACAGTATGGACGCCATACGGACACAAAAGAAAAAGAGGACGATCTAACAAGAGATTAAAAGTGATCTTTTCTAAAAGGAGCTTGGTACGAACTGGGCAAATCTGGCAAAGAACAGATCAGAATGGAGTTTGAGGAGGCCATCGGCCACCAGTGGCATGACAGGCTGATGATGATGATGGTATAAGTAAATAAATAACTAATAATTAATAAGAACACAGTGGCTATTGTTACGCTCAGTACAGTAGTTCCTGTATGCTTTTTACACCATCCAGTTTCGCATACGCAGTGACCCGTTTTTGAGATTTAAAAATTGCAAGCTGTAGATACGAAATTTGTGATAGACATGATGCACATAGCTAGTGAATGGCAGTCAATTTGAGAGAATGACAGTTCGAGCAGATGTCAGTTCGAGCGGATGCATTTAGTACAAATTATAACAAGCGCAAATTTATTTTCGCCCCATTCTTGTATTTGTTTGTTTTAAATGCAAAAAATACTCTGTGCACTAAAGTTCTGAAATGTTTTTGGTACTTTTTGATAATTATTCCATGTTTGAATACAGTCTTTGCAAATCCTACTACTATTTGTATTTAAATTATAGTGTTGCAACTGTATTTGTAGATTTACGATTTAGGCCTATATTTGTAAATGGAAGTAATAATTATGTACAGTAATTGTAATTGTTATTCACCATAGAAATTTAAATCATTTTTACGTATATGGTGTCAGAAGGTGCACAAATCATTGATGTAGTAATGTGACACAGGGGAAGATCCAGTAGTGGGGGGGGGGGGAGGCATAGGCATGTGACCCCCACCGTTTTGCCACTAAATTTCAAAAATGTCAATGCATATTAAAGGGCAAGTGCGGGTTTAAAATAAGTCGTCATATATTGATTATTTAACCTTTTTTGAGTTCGGAAAAAATATTTTAAAAAATCAAAAGCGTTAGATGTAACGAGAATTACGGAAACAAAACATGATATGATGAGAAATCAAAATCAGGTGAAAACGAGGCTGATCACTTTTTTCAGTAGCTTGGTAGCAACTTTCTAACCAACTCATTAATATTCATGACCAGTCTGTCAATTTTGGCGAGCAGCTGATCGAGGAATCGTCCCGACGATGATCGAGCGACCAGCAACCTCGACAATATACATACATACAGTTAGTAAGAAGTCGTGAGTTTTTATGTACGCAGTAACAGAGAGAGGGTTTAGTCGACGTCAGTTCAATCACGGAGGAATTATTCAATTGAATTAATACCAGTTTGTTGATAGTTAGGCCTACACCTATGGCTATGCCTAGGATTAACACAGTCACATAGGATTAACACAGTCAATATCTACCCAGCACCAGCGTCAGTACTCCCGTCCCGCTCGCAACAGGTGAGTTCTCACGTAGCCTATCCAGCTGAAGCTGACGGTAAAGTTATTACCGTAGGTTTCTACTGACTACTACTTATATTAATAGGCCTAGCTAGTCTGACCATAGAGATATGGTCGGACTAGGCCGGACTGTCACATAGGCCCTATTTAAAAAGGCCGGGTAAATGCCTAGAATATCTTTGTATAGGCCCTAGACTTTTCATGCCATGGCGACCTTCCTAGGTAGGCCTACTACTAAATAACTAGGCAGACCTGGTCCTATGAAAAACTGTCTAGGCATAAATGTTAAAACTGCACTGTCTAAATAATGGTGATGTGCTATATAATACTTTTTTTTTTTTTGTAGGACTACAATATAGGTGATACAGTAGGCATACAAGGCACCCTGGTCACATGGTATTTGACAATTCCCATGACGAGACAGAAATTCCCCAACATTTGCCATTAGTACAACCACCCAACCTGCACCCAAAACTGGCATCTAGTGAAACATGTACAAAAGATGGTGGTACAGAGCATACAAGCACCCAGCAAGACCTTGGCAAGAAACACTCCGGTCGTCTACTGAAACTTAATTGTAATGGAAGCTACACACAATGTAACACGAGCAATAGAAAATTGGGTGAATATCTCATCATCATTCAGCCAGAGTACATGAAGCATATTGGCATGGTAAAAAAATATCAGCATTAGTGGTTTTTTAAGAAACATTAATGTCTGATTTTTTTTGTGCCAATATTTCTACAACATTAATACATTACAAACTAGCAGACAGGAAGTTTTTACGCATCTGGTTTATATTGCAGCAGTGTATTACAATGTGCATGCCAAATTTATAATAAATAAATAATATTTTTAGAAGTTTTAGTTACTTGCAAAATATCTTTAATACTAATCAATGTTATTATAAGATTCTTGTTTTAAAACCGTGTAATCAATTTAATAGTAATACTTTTGGAGCAAATATGTGACCCAGATTTATAAAACTTGTGGGGATTAATATTGAAATATATAATGCACGAAATTTATAATACAGTATGAAAATGTGGCTGAATATATACAGGAACAACTATTTTAATGTATGGCTTTCTACAGTCTGGTGTAAAGTTAGTCTATGAATTTGGTTATTTTGTAATGGCTGGATTATGCCTAAGTCTGCATGCTTTTAAACGTTCGCTGATCAATTTGGTACTGCAATTTAAAAGAAAACTTCGATTTTGTTGTTGTACACCATTTTTTGTTTAGTATTTTGAAATATTTATATAGTTGAACTTGCCTATGTCGTATCCAAAATGCCATTGAGAAATTGTTTGACTTTAACAAAATTGACTTGCACTTAATGGAAAACAACAATTCGGCATGTAAAATTAGATTGACTTAGAAGTTATGGCAAAGTCGTCTTAGGCAAGTTTAACTGATTTATTTATCATGTTTGATTGCCTTGTATTATTTACCATAGCCAAAATTTCTTCTTTCATGATGATTTTCAACATCCATGATATTTTTTATACACATCTAGATGTGTATAAGAGACAATTCGAGGCCTGAAGAAGGAAGGCCGATCCTATACTAAGCTTGGCCTCGGGCTAGGCCTAAAGCTAGGCCTAATTCAGTGGGTTTTTTTTTTTAAACCAACAAAATTTTACCGGTCGGCCGATTATTTTTACCGGTAAAATTGACGGCTAAACCGGCGTCGGGAGAACACTGATACTAAGTGGAAACATAAGCCTATTTATCGATAACAATACTAAGTCAAACAATATTGTACTTTTTGATGTTCTAGTTTCCCAGAACTGTACATCGTTCTCGTTTCACCGCTCATCGCGGGTGATCTGCAATGCAATGCCAGTCTTGAAAAATGACGTCACACACATTCTGGCACTTCATTGGGTGATGGTGACGTAATGCCATTTACCGTAGCTTTAGCAAATTGAAGTAGAAATACGGTACCTTATCTCTAGCCACGGCGTTAAAAAAATGGGGTCAAAAACATTTTTCAATTTTTTTTTTTAATCATAGTGGTGTAGAATAATCTTTTGAGAAGATTTTCCAGAAAAATATATGTGATACGACCCTCCGTTATGGAGTTATGAATTTAGACAAGAATTTAGCCTCAAAGCTGGGGACGGATCATTATTCCGAAGGCCCATTAGTCCGAAGGTCCATTGGTCCGAAGGCCCATTGGTCCGAAGGTCCATTGGTCGGAAGGCCCATTGGTCCGAAGGTCCATTGGTCCGAAGGCCCATTGGTCCAAAGGTCCATTGGTCCGAAGGCCCATTGGTCCAAAGGTCCATTGGTCCGAAGGTCCATTTGGTCCGAAGGCCCATTGGCTGTCTCTTATACACATCTAGATGTGTATAAGAGACAGGGTTATATATTAAAGATCAAAGCCTAATTTTCGGCAAAATCTGAGCAGAAATCGGCCCTCTTTTTGCAAGATGCGCAGACGGGTTTCTAAGCCAAATTATTGCTTGAAGGAAAGGTCTACATTCCGCACGCAGGCCATAAACTAACTACTCTAAGCTAGTGATCCTTTTGCCCTAAAAATGCAAAAAGCGCCTGCCAAGGGCATGCCTCGCCGAAACCGAGATTAAAAAAGGCGCTAATTGATACGATTTTATTATTATTAATTACAGCATTAGCAGGGTCACACCTAGGCCAGGTGGTTGAGCTCAGACTCGAGTGTGTGCAGGCAATTTATCCTCGAAAATTAGTTTGGAACTAATCTGAATATATAACCAGTGTATCATACAGAAGTTAAGTTCTGTGCACCATTTTCCTAGCCATTTTCTGCGCAAATTTGAGCTAGTTTTTGAGGTATCATCATCCACATTCCACGACGAATAAACTGGCATTTTAATAGGGCCAGCCTGGCCTAACTAGCCAGGCTTAGGCTGCCTTCCAATAGATAGTTCCATGGATCAATCATTAACATGTAAATTACTGTACTATATTCAAAATAGTGTTGTTCGTCTAATGTTTGAAATTATAGTTTTTATGACTAAATTAGGGGTCTAGGCCTAGGCCTACATCGCGCCGGGCAGTAGAGTACTGAGTAGAATGATACAGTACTGCATATATGCTAGCTATGCCTAAGCCTACACAGGTAAGACAAGTTGGTAACAAACCTATTTAACGCCATTTCTAAGACCAGTACTTCCAAGACTTCCATATTCCAACCGGCAAACGTATTTGTTTGAAAGATTCATTCTTCAAAAATGCAATCGACTTATTATATTACTATCATTATTAAATGTTTTCGCCAATCCCGATTTTTCAATTTTCCGCTCGCGACGACCATTCTCATCATCAGTTGGCTGTGTTAACATCTCGTTACGGTTGAGTGAATCAGCTGACTCCCTGTCTAGTGCAAAATTCACGAAACAAAAACTGGGGCAAACTGTTATTTTACACATAATTGAGACATTTTCATAAGTGAAAACCCATAAAAATGAAAAGAACAGCCAAATTTACGTTGGAATATCTAAAGTTTGACACGATTTTGTTATGGGGTTACCGAATGCAAGCATTTGAAGCCGGTCCATTTTAGGAAATTCCCTATCTTTTAACACTAGCTCAAAATCCTGTAGCACCACTTCGTTTTTGGGACCCAGTTCACGAGCCTCGTTTTCGAATACCGTGCTCCAAAATCAAGTGACATCACGTTCTTTGTGGTCCCCCATCCCTCTATTTTATATTAAACATTAATTATTTCAAACCCGCACTTGGCCTTTAATGTTATGTGCTACTCACTTTATCTATTTTGAAACTGTTGTGCCCCCACCCGGCGTTTGAAAAAAAAATATGGATCCGCCAGCCCCTGTAACAGACTATCAACAACACAGTAATACTGTAGACATCATACCAATTTTTTCCACTATTGACCATTCGTCTATAGTTCAAAACCCAGTGTTCTCCCAATAAAAAAATGTTTACTGGTAAATCAGTTGTAAGTAAGCTTGCCGAGCGCGCAGTGCGAGGCGCCAGCCCTTCGGGGGGAGGGTTCGGGGCCCGCCTGAGGGCCCCGAAAGCTTTAGGGTACTATATGCTCTCTGGTGCATTCTCAGCTGCATTTAGACAGTATTTTACAACACTGAAGTATGATCTTTAACAATTTTTTAAAGTAAATTTTTCGTTGTGAATTTACTTTTAACACTTGTCAAAAAGACTAATGAAGGGAATGAAAAAGGACCAGACTGAGACTGTTCTATCAATGGATTTAATAATGCAAGCTCACTTCTCATAACATCATGCACCATATCATTGGTTTTTACAACATAAATAATATTGCTATCATCTCAATTTCCTTGATTAAGTATGGACAGCTGAGCATATCGAGGCAGGTACGTTTTAAAGTATTTGTGATGATTTTCTGAATAAACTTAATTTATAAACTGTGATGTTTTACAAACAAAAAGTAACAATAATATTAATAACGATGTACTCTGCTGCTACAGCCTATACACAGGGACCACACACTAAAGTTTAATTGCGCGAAGGATACAGTACCTAAAAATCGCTAGGAAAATAGGTGTGCGCGTAATCGTAATTGCTGCATAATTGCATTGGTTATATATTAAAG
>NW_022716044.1:95166-97133 GCF_011630105.1 Anneissia japonica
TTCCGCACGCAGGCCATAAACTACTACTCTAAGCTAGTGATCCTTTTGCCCTAAAAATGCAAAAAGCGCCTGCCAAGGGCATGCCTCGCCGAAACCGAGATTAAAAAAGGCGCTAATTGATACGATTTTATTATTATTAATTACAGCATTATCGTAGCCTTTCTACTTTGCATATCACTTGGGTTTTGGACAGTTATAGGTAGGAGCCGCTACAGTAAGTTAATGTGGTTGTTTTGTAAACGGCTATAAGTACACTATGTATGATGAATGAAGGGAGGTCCCATTTTATCTTTTATTCATTAAAACATCGGGGAAATTTAGGCATATTAAATCAAATAAACTAAGAAATTCTCAAAGATAATTTAAACTCATCATCATTAAAACTCAGTAAACCTTACCAACCTTTTTGTAAAAAAAACGCCTCCAGTCTGGCTTGGCCAGTTCGTTTCTTCGTGATTGATTCCAGAGCGAACAATTCATTGGAAAACTTTTGCGAACGATAGTCCGCCTAAGCTACAGGAATTTATACAACTCAGACTCTCATTCCAGACGTATTGAAAAACTGCTACAAGTATAATACTACGACACCAGTTTCAAAAAATTCGTCTGGATTACGAGTCTATTGCACAAATTCCTGCAGCTTAGGGGAGAGATGAAAGTTTTGCGATGCTTGCTTGTTTGTTTTTTTGAGTCGATCGATCAAAAATTTGTTGTCATTCATCGCTGTTTTGTCAACGAACAGTATTGTGGTTTTTAATCAAGGTTTGTAAGTTTCGTTGATGAAACTGGAGATAAATTATAGCTAATGTATGATTCGAGGCCTGAAGAAGGAAGGCCGATCCTATACTAAGCTTGGCCTCGGGCTAGGCCTAAAGCTAGGCCTAATTCAGTGGGTTTTTTTTTTTAAACCAACAAAATTTTACCGGTCGGCCGATTATTTTTACCGGTAAAATTGACGGCTAAACCGGCGTCGGGAGAACACTGATACTAAGTGGAAACATAAGCCTATTTATCGATAACAATACTAAGTCAAACAATATTGTACTTTTTGATGTTCTAGTTTCCCAGAACTGTACATCGTTCTCGTTTCACCGCTCATCGCGGGTGATCTGCAATGCAATGCCAGTCTTGAAAAATGACGTCACACACATTCTGGCACTTCATTGGGTGATGGTGACGTAATGCCATTTACCGTACCTTTAGCAAATTGAAGTAGAAATACGGTACCTTATCTCTAGCCACGGCGTTAAAAAAATGGGGTCAAAAACATTTTTCAATTTTTTTTTTCAATCATACATAGTGGTGTAGAATAATCTTTTGAGAAGATTTTCCAGAAAAATATATGTGATACGACCCTCCGTTATGGAGTTATGAATTTAGACAAGAATTTAGCCTCAAAGCTGGGGACGGATCATTATTCCGAAGGCCCATTAGTCCGAAGGTCCATTGGTCCGAAGGCCCATTGGTCCGAAGGTCCATTGGTCGGAAGGCCCATTGGTCCGAAGGTCCATTGGTCCGAAGGCCCATTGGTCCAAAGGTCCATTGGTCCGAAGGCCCATTGGTCCAAAGGTCCATTGGTCCGAAGGTCCATTTGGTCCGAAGGCCCATTGGTCCAAAAGTTTAAGATAGGACACAATAAGACCGCGGTACCATATTTCATAAATAGAAACAAGAACCATAGTGACAATCAAACAAAATCACATATGGATGACAGATACCCTATCAAAGATGAAATCGGGATCCCGATCGGGATTCAGTGAGATTCCATCAGAATGACCCCATCACGCCGGAATTTTGTTAGGGTTCCTCGGGATGGACGGGAATTCATTTGTAAAATTACGGGATTTTGTACGCAATAACTGGATCGGCGGGATTTGGTAAAATTACGGGATTTTTTAAAGTCAATATTGGCGTGATTTTTTACGCAATTTCTGGAACGTCAGGATTTTGTTTATAGTTAGGCCTAC
>NW_022716044.1:97210-99115 GCF_011630105.1 Anneissia japonica
TCAATGCTGCTATCAGAATTATCTTCTTCATTCTCATATGCCTGTCTCTTATACACATCTAGATGTGTATAAGAGACAGGCATTATATAATGATGCCATTATGTTAGATTTTAATCTAAACTAAATAGGCCTAGATGAAGACCATACAGTAGTCAGTCAAGGTAATATAATGCAAGTTATTCATAAATTTTCACAACAAAAACTATTAAAACAATTATTGACCTAATATTTGTCACTAACAAAATATATCAACTTATGGTGTAATTAGCCTTCGGCTTACTGACCATTGATTGATTTATTAAAATCGCAAAATTAAAAAAAATGTACCAAAAAGTTAGTAAATCAAGATCATTTAAAACGTTTAATGACAACAACTTTATTGGAAACACATTAAACATTGCCAAGATGAAATTTGCAAACAAACAAACAAACGATAAATACTTCGTTTAAAAAAAAAAAAAAAAAAAAGCACTTAAAACAAAGGACCCTAAAATGTCTGGGAAAAGGCTAAACAATTAAGAAATACTGTAAGGTGAATAATTTAAATGCAGAATGGAAAGACCTTATAACGATATTTTAGTGTTTAAATGGTATTATTAAAAACTTTTTGATACTTTTATCCCCTACTAGCATTTTTTGTCTGGATTCTCTCCTGCTGATAATGTTAACAAAGGTGACAAATGATCTTTACGATTATAATGATGATGAGGATGTTGGCGACGATGACAAATATTATTGGGGTATTAAAACGCCAACCAAATATATAAATATTTAAATAACAATATTTATAATCGGTCACCAAAAAAGTTGCAATGAAAAATGTAGCATTGTTTAAGTCAATTAACTCTGTACAAAATACTATGAATTTCAGTGAGAGGCGTTTATCAAATATAGCGCCCCCACGATTTTTTTTTTTGTGGGGGGGGGGGGGTCGTGCAATGAAAACAAGAGCGTGAACATTTTTTCCCTAAAATTGGGAGGAGGAGGGCTTAACCAGTCCAATTTTACCTCAGCCCCACCACGGTTGGGGTAGGAAATTTTAAAATATAGAACTTCTAGATGACCGGAAAAGACCCTCTCATCCGGACCTTCGGACCAATGAACCTTCGGACCAATGGATCTTCGGACCAATGGACCTTCGGACCAATGGACCTTCGGACCAATGGACCTTCGGACCAATGGACCGTCGGACCAATGGACCGTCGGACCAATGACTAGCCACCCTCAAAGCTAATCCTATTTATGTTGGTTTACGAACCACTGACTTGGGTTGTTTGTCATCACTCTTAAAGATGTAGCCTAAGGTAGTATGTTTAATACATAACCTAAAGTACTTAGGCCTAGCCTAGCTCAAGTATTTTATTTTGAAAAGTGCGCACGCATAGTATAGGTAAAGTTCTCGCCCGTTGGCGCACGCCCCGCAAGTTCGGCACGCGACGAACTGTTGTTAGAGCATGATAGGCCTAGGCTAAACCAAGCATTACAGACTTTAAAGTTGCTAATATTTGTCTATAATCAACAACATCAAGGTGCATGACAATAACCTAATATAAATTACACTTATACATAAAAATTACTTCTCCTACCATGCTCCTACTAGGCCTAGGCCAAACATTCTAACTTCCGAGCCTGAATAGTGTAAACGGGACAGCAGTTCCACTATTTATTGGCCAGTGCAGGGTTGCCAGATTGTCGACAGGCTTCACGCTGGCTTCACAGCCAAACACGCGCCATCTCACGGCCAAATTCGGCCAAACTTTTTTTCGATATCGGCCAAAATTCGGCCAGATTTTAATCCGATTAGAAGACAACAGTGGGTACGTTCATTTTAAATACTACAAAAATTATACGAAAATCAGCGGTCATTCGTTTGAAATTGAAGAAATGCAAATGATATACACAGAA